>NW_019942936.1:88590-145141 GCF_002910315.2 Salvelinus sp. IW2-2015
TGTACCTATGATAAAAATTACAGACCTCTACATGCTTTGTAAGTAGGAAAACCTGCAAAATCGGCAGTGTATCAAATACTTGTTCTCCCCACTGTATACCAGCTCTGTCAAGAGGAATGGTCCTAAGTTCACCCAACCTATTGTAGGAAGCTTGTGGAAGGCTACCCGAAACGTTCGACCCAAGTTTAAACATTTTAAAGGCAATGCTACCAAATACTAATTGAGTGTATGTAAACTTCTGACCCTCTGGGAATGTGATGAAAGAAATAAAAGCTGAAATAAATCATTCTCTCTACTATTTTCTCTACATTTCACATTATTAAAGTAAAGTGGTAATCCTAACTGACATAAGACAGGGAATTTTTACTAGTATTAAATGCTGGACAAGTGCAGAGATCCAGCTCCATGTCAGCAGATCAAATATGGCAGGGAGATAGAACGCTTTTGTCCTCTGGAGGATTTTATCCTTAAGGACCCACATTGCTGCCTCCAAAGCTATTTGTGTCATTCCCTCGGGTTGGCAGTTCCTCCCGATATCTGAGTGCCCAACACTCTCGACGACTGAACAGTCAATCGAATCAGGCCTTGGATTTCTTGAACCTGTAATTCGGGTAAAATAGCTAATTGAACAATGCTGAACTATCACATATTGGTGATAAAATATAAGGGAAAATGTATCCCAAATAACAACATATCCCAAACAACGACTGGGAAAATTTCAACTAGACTAAAACTGATCAACAAGTCCTGGCTTTATCATAAAAAAAGTTACTGAGAATAAAGCATAAATTAATAGATTGTACCTCATTATACTGTTTTATACAGTAACACTAACCTGGCTACAATTGGGTTTTGTTTTGCATGCTGATAGCGGGGCTCAACCATCTCTTCCCTGGCATACATGATGTCTTTGACGGCAGCGTAAAGGGTCTGCCTGTCTCCCAGGTCTACTCTACTCTCCTTGCTCCATAGCCACCTCCACACTGCCTGGAGTAGATGGAAGGCGCAGAGTAGCAGTTTGGCCCCTGGAAATGCACTCCTTAATTCTCCCATCTCTGCCCATCTGTAATGATGAGGCGAGGACCAATCTGACCTCTTCCTGCAAAGGTGTCCTCCCTCAGGATGTCCTTCAACAGTTGAAGGCCATGAAGGATTGTGGCCTCATCCTCAGACTGTGTCAGGATAACCCCAAGGAGGAGAGCGCCAGCACAGGTGTGGGTAAGGAGAAGAAAAACATTCTCTGTCAATGTTCCCAGAGGAATCAATGAAGCAGAGCTCCCCACTGTGTTTGGTCTGATAGACACCCTTCATCAGTGGGGAGCAGATGGCCATGAGAGGGGTGCCTCCAGAAGATTTCTCAATTTTGGAGCAGATCTCGCCACACCTAAGATTATACTCCTCAACCTGCCTCTCTAGGGCTGGGAGAATCTCAGGTCCATTCTATTCCCTATACTCCTGCCTGAAAACTTTGTGGTACAATTTTCAACACCCGTTCACTACTAATACTATAACACTTACCATGAGACAAAAGGAAGTTATCATATTCATCATAACACAAGACGGTCCTGATTTCTAAAAATATCACCAAGTGTCTTAGGCACCGTCCTTAATATTAACTTACCTGTAACAGAACTGGAGGTCTGGACAGAGTGATCTGTTTGCCGAGGTGAAGAAGTAGTCCTCTCTGTACTCCATCTGCAGGTCATTCTTCAGTACCATCAGGGCAGATGAGGGGGAGTGACCGAATTCAAAGAGCTGGGTCAGTGTCTCTATGGTTCTGACCCCCACATCCCCGTACCTGAGGGCTTATGCCACAGAAAGGTTGTGTACATTGTACACGCACACAATGGCCGAATATTCCAGAAGATGGCTTTCTTTGCTCCTGGGACCAACCACACACAGAATTGTGTCAAATTAATTCAGAGAACAAAGGGGAGCAAACTGGATTGACAAACAGGCTGATTAGACATGTGCGTCACTGACCCACCTGCTCAATATTCTGGCCTTGTCGGCAATTCAGCAGGGTACACGCCATCTTTGCAGCAGGTGTTCTTGGACAGTCTTCTGTCATTGGCTGTTTGGGACCTAACGGATAAATTGTGTTGACACCTACAAGTATATAATGAGCATGAACAAAATATATGGCATTTATTTGTCTCATTTTTTTTTTAAACAGCTAAACTATTTACCGGGATAGGGTAGGAGACTTGGTTTTGTGACAGCAACCCTCCAAGTGACTCCAGACTCTTGAGTTTTCTAAAGCCACTCTTTCAACTGACTTAACTCCTTCCATTGCCATTCAAAAGGATGCCTCAAATCAGTGGTTCCCAAACTTTTTATAATCCCATACCCATTCAAACATTCAACCTCCAGCTGCGTACTCCCTCTAACACCAGGGTCAGCGTACTCTCAAATGTTGTTTTTTGCCATCATTGTAAGCCTGCCACACACACACTATACGATACATTTATTAAACATAAGAATAAGTGTGAGTTTTTGTCACAACCCGGCTCGTGGGAAGTGACAAAGGGCTCTTATAGGACCAGGGCACAAATAAAAATAATCAATAATGTTGCTCTTTATTTAGCCATCTTACACATAAAACTTTATTTGTTCATCAAAAATTGTGATTAACTCACCACAGGTTAATGAGAAGGGTGTGCTTGAACGGATGCACATAACTCTACAATGTTGGGTTGTATTGGAGAGAGTCCCAGTCTTACCTCATTTTCCACACACAGTCTGTTCCTGTATTTAGTTTTCATGCTAGTGAGGGCCGAGAATCCACTCACATACTGTAGGTAGGTACGTGGTTGCAAAGTGCATCAGTGTCTTAACAGCACAATTTGCAAAGGCAGGATACTCTGAGCGCAGCCCAATCCAGAAATCTGGCAGTGGCTTCTGATTAAATACAATTTTTACAAAACCGCTTGTTACAATTTTGATGAGGCTCTCTTGTTCAGATATCGTTAAGTGGAATGGAAGGGCATGAAAGGGACAACGAATCCAAAGATGCTCCAAAACCGCCATAAAAAGCCAGACTACGGTTTGCAACTGCACATGGGGACAAAGATCGTACTTTTTGGAGAAATGTCCGCTGGTCTTATGAAACAGAAATAGAACTGTTTGACCATAATGACCATCGTTATGTTTGGAGGAAAAAGGGGGAGGCTTGCAAGCCGAAGATCACTATCCCAACCGTGAAGCACGGGGGTGGCATCATCATGTTGTGGGGGTACTTTGCTGCAGGAGGGATTGGAGCACTTCACAAAATAGATGGCATCATGAGGTAGGACAATTATTTGGCTATATTGAAGCAACATCTCCATACATCAGTCAGGAAGTTAAAGCTTGGTTGCAAATGGGTCTTCCAAATGGAAGGCTACCCAAAACTTTTGAACCAAGTTAATCAATTTAAAGGCTTTGCTACCTAATACTAATTGATTGTATGTAAACTTCTGACCCACTGGGAATGTGATGAAAGAAACAAAAGCTGAAATAAATAATTCTCTATACTATTATTCTGACATTTCACATTCTTAAAATAAAGTGGTGATCCTAACTGACCTAAAACAGGGAATTGTTTTTTGGATTAAATGTCAGTAATTGTGAAAAACTGAGTTTAAATGTATTTGACTAAGTGTATGTAAACTTCCGACATCAACTGTAATACGCTTCTAGCCCCTTCTTTATTAATGGTATCTATTGCTTTTATTCATGTCTTACTACTCGAAAGTCGTCTTAATTCTCGCTCCAAAAACTCCTGTGGCAAATTTTTTCAAATTGGCATGCTTTGTTTCTAAATGTATGCGCAAGACTGAAGGTTTCATCAGCTGAAAGATGCTTTTTTTGCACAAATAACACACTGTGGCTGAGGAAAGGCACTACTCCCAATATAAGTCAACCCCAAATCAATGTAGTTCTCATCATATTTGCGCATCTTCAAATGGTCCAAAGTCCCTGTCTGTTGTTCAGTGCTTTCCCGGGGACATACGGACCTTAGTGGAATTCCTGCGAGAGACTAACGGTTACTGTGATTGGATGTTAATTATTTGACTTGGCTACCTGTATTTGACAGTGTGTTGTTATTTCGCTCTACACTAGATGGTTTAATTTTATTTTTGGCAGTGAAACGAGACTAGTCAGACGAGAAAACCTCACCCAAATGTATAGCCCTGTTGGAAAATATAAATGGACTATTTTTATTTGTATGTAAAAAACCAAGGTGGGGATTACCTGCCTCAAATACACAGCAGTCCAATTGTGTGGGGCTTTCCTCATAGGAACATTTCCATTTTTGTCACTTAGCATGAACTGTTAGAGCAACTGTGTATACATTTTTGTACTTTTCTCCATGGGAATTGAACCCAGAACCCTGGCATTGCAAGTGCCATGCGCTACAAACTGAACAACACTGGAACAGACATGGTAATTGCACCCAGAAGGTAACCAACTGTTTGAATTGAAAAATAAAACGTAGTCAACTGTGATATTGATTGACATAACTACATACAGTACAAGTCACAAGTTTGGACACACCTACTCATTCAAGGGTTTTTCTTTATTTTTACTATTTTCTGCATTGTAGAATAATAGTGAAGACATCAAAACTATGAAATAACACATATGGAATCATGTACTATCCAAAAAAGTGTTATACTTGAGAATCTTCAAAGTTGCCACCCGATACCTTGATGACAGACAGCTTTGCACTCTCTTGGCATTCTCTCAACCAGATTCATAAGGTAGTCACCTGGAATGCATTTCAATTAACAGGTGTGCCTTGTTAAAAGATCATTTGTGTAATTTCTTTTCTTCTTAATGCATATCAGCCAATCTGCTGTGACAAGGTAGGGGGGGTATATAGAAGATAGCCCTATTTGGTAAAAGACCAAGTCCATATTATGGCAAGAAAAGCTCAAATAAGCAAAGCGTATTTGGGGCTTCCAGCGAGGCATTGATTTCATTGGCATTTTCAGGCTTGATTGTAGATCCTTCAACCCTAGTCATGAGAGTGCGATTGACTGAAAGGGAACAGCCATTGGATATTTGCTGCGTGGGGTGCCTAATTGTGTAATTTCCGACTGTAGGCCTATACGCGCTCGTGATGTGACAAAACAATCCACCAATTTGTTTAAAGAAGCTATGGATCCTAAATTATGCTCTCTGGTGAAGTATTTTTTATTATTTCATTTAATTATGGAATTCAACATGTAAAGTGTTGGTACATTGTTTCATGAGCTGAAATAAACGAGCCCAGAAATGTTCCATACACACAAAAAGCTGATTTCTCTAAAATGTTGTGCGCAAATTTGTTTACATGGCTGTTAGTGAACATTTCTCCTTTGCCAAGATAATCCATCCACCTGACGTGTGGCATTTCAAGAAGCTGATTAAACAGCATTATCATTACACAGGAGTTTTTCACACAACACAATGCTACAGATGTCTAAAGTTTTGAGGGAGGGTGCAATTGACATGCTGACTGCAGGAATGTCCACCAATGTTAATTTCTCTACCAAAAGCCACCTCCAACATCATTTTAGAGAACTTGGCAGTACGTCCAACCGGCCTTGCAACCGCAGACCATGTGTATGGCGTCGTGTGGGCGAGCGGTTTGCTGATGTCAACATTGTGAACAGAGTGCCCCATGGTGGTGGGGGGGTTATGGTATCAGCAGGGATAAGCTACGGACAACGAACACAATTGCATTTTACCGGTTAGCAATTTGAATGCACAAAAATACTGCCACGAGATCCTGAGGCCCATTATGAGGCCCATTTTTTGAGGTATCTGTAACCAACAGATGCATATCTGTATTCCCAGTCATGTGAAGTCCATAGACTAGGGTCTAATGACTTTATTTCAATTGACTGATTTCCTCATATGATCTGTAACTCAGTAAAATTGTTTCAATTGTTGCATGTTGCGTTTATATTTTTGTTCAGTATATATTATTTGGCAAATTACATTTATCTGCAGCACTTCCAGCACCCCTTCTTGCGGCACACTATGTTTTCGCTGTGCTCTCCCCAAGTCCAAACAATCAACACTTATTTTTATTAATTCAATGGATTGTGGTCAGTAACCCTATATGAGGTTATTGTGTAGGTAGGCCTACTGTTAAAATAATATTTAAAATAATGAACCCTAACTACTCGAGCAGATGGAGTTCCACACAGCCACCTGTATTTTGTTTCGTAAGAGCGTTGGGCCAGTAAATATAAATGTTTAAATCAAAGCCTATGGCGTGTCTTATTGAGTTCTGGCTGCATTTTTTTTAAATACGAAATTTCAGCGCTATCATCCTAAATTGTAATAAGAAATGATGTGGTGTTTTTGGTCTAACAGTAGCCTAACATTATCTTTGCTATTATATTCGGTTTGTTATGTAGAATACTAATGAATCATTAAGTGATCTTGCAAGACATAGCACCATTCTGAGAAGTGGCGGAGCGTTGCTCCGTTGTGCACCTTTGCAACACTACACCTTTGATTTTAACAGTTGGATGACTTCGGGAGTTTCATGGAACCACAGCTCTATGAACTAAGCGCCACATTCAGTTGACCGCACCATTGCAGCTAAAGCCCCAAAAGCCAGTTCCTGGTGACCTCCCTGATGAATAGCAGACAACGTATTGGTGGCATTGCAGACGTTGCATGGCATCAACCAATAATTGTGTGCCGCAGTCGCGCATCAAGATCGCTATATCATATGTTGTGGTTATAAAAAATAGGTGTTTATATTAAACACCTATCCAAGCATTGTGAAATCTGGGGCTATTGAGGAGAATATTGAATAGGGATATGTCAAATTTAAGGGGTTCTTTTTGAATTAACAATCCAAGACACACTTGCCTTTCAGAATAAAATGTTTTAAATTCAGTCGAGATCCTCTCAAAAGCAAAAGGACACTAATGAATGTTAATCCTGCCTAAATATTGTTTTCTCTCTATCAGGAGTGGAATGAATTGTGGATTTTAGAAGGAGAAAATTCTTTACAGTACCTAAAATGCAATAGCCTATTCATTATAGAATGATTACTGAGCTAAATGTATTTTACTGAGGCAATTTGACAGCATTAACCCTATTGAGAAAGTGTGTCCCTATCAATTGAAAATCCGAGGGATTATTGGAAGAATCGGGTAAAGTCTATCATTAGTCTATATCAGTATTCTCCTATCCTGATCATGGAGTGCCTGTGTAGTGTGCAGGGTTTTGTTCTAGCCTGGCCCTAACGCACCTTATTCAATCATCAAGCCCTTGACGAGCTGAATCAGTTGTGTTAGTGCTGAGCTAGCTTCTTCTGAGTTCCCAACATCCGGATGTTCCGGTTTTCAGGGAAAATGGAAAGAGAGCCTGTGACACGGCTTCCGCTTTTGGACGTTAACAAGGCCGACACTCCATTTTAACTCCTCCTCCACATATACTGAATTGGTTAAACAGTGCAGAAGAGAACCTCCCCCCACAGTTTTTTTTTTGTTCTCGTCAAGACCAGTATGTAGAGGATCTAGTTTCATGCGATTCTTTTACGCCTGCTAAGTTAGGTTAGTGCTGAGCTGGAACAAATGCCTACCCCTATGTACCCCATTCAAATGAAGCAATCCCGAAAAGTTCAGTTGTGGCAAATTAGAACACACATTACATTATTATTAGATGTACAGTAGACCTACAACACAAACTCAACATACTGATACATTCATCTAGAGAGCTCTTCTCTAATTCTCTAGCTTTACACTAGCTACTGTTTTTACAATGGCACAGCACATGATATGAGTCTCATACAAACTTATGGATTTCTATGTTCTCTCACCAAGCAATACAATTAGTCAGAGGACTTGTCCAGATGGACTTACACAAGATCTTATGTGTTTTCCGGCAGAACAATTACCTTCATTTCATACAACGGGTGGGTGTAATCCTGAATGTTGATTGGTTAAAACCGCATTCCAAAAGGTGTCTATTCCACAAGTTACCACCGGCTAAATCTATGAAGTTAAAATGCCTATCTACTCTGTTCCATATGACTGTGCAATCCACTGTCTCATCAACCCAGCCAGGCAATTTATAACTTGATCTCCACTATAAAAAGCATCTAGACATTATCTCACATTTCTTTTAGACTAATATTTTGTTTTCAACAGCGGAGATTTATATTAACCGTGCTGTCTGTCTCTCCGACATTTGCAACATTGTTTCAATATTAAAATTAGATCTCTAGCTGTCCCATAGTAATGAACATGTCGGGACAAGACAGTCAGGCAGGCAGCGTTTCTCAGACAGTCGAAATCATGAATAACCCGGCATCATTTATATGGATATATACAAAGAAATTTCAATTGGAAAAAAAGTCCAGCTAGTTTTCAGTCTTTCCAGCTTCAGTTTGAAGTGATTTTGTTAGCTGTGTTGTTGGCTAGCTCCTCTGAGCAACAGTGTCCTGACGAGAGAGCACATTTTCTATGCCAGGTGAAAATCACACCTCATTAGCTCATTGTTATGATGTGTCCACATAAAGGCCACTAGAAAACTGCTTAAACAAATTGTTGTTATTCTGGCTGCACTGTTTGCAGTTGCAGTTTAATTATGGGTCATTGCACTGGACAGAAGAACTGTTCACACAGAAAGAATAATAGTAAATGCAAAAGGGTCTCCAAGGAACTTGATTAAAGGTTCAATCCGGAACCTTTCGTGATGGGAGGAGTTACATTGTGAAACAGATGAACAGGAATGACATTTGCATCCATGGGTGGCTTATAGCCACGCCCTTACTAAGCCCGCCTCCAGTCCAGGGTTCCACCATGAACCCTTGCTACATTGAAACATTAGATTCCTCCAATAACTCCTCAACTAACCAAAGGTGCAAATATGAACCAATGACCCAGGGGTTCCTTGAGGATCTCCAGGGTTCCTCGAGTGACAACTAATTATAATAGTTTAGAGGACAATGCAGGAAATTGCCAACGTAACCTTCTGGGTAATTTTATAGGTCCACAAATCAAAACCCAAGAATCAAAACCCGCTCTCTGTTTTCTGCTGTCCTGCTTTATTTGCCATACAAAAGTGAAATGATTTTGAATAATGCATAGCTATGTCCAATGTCATTTAGTAGCAATCAATTATTCAACGTTGTTTTTCTCCCACTCAGCGTGTTCCCTAATAGCACTAACCACTATCAGATTAACACTACTGACACTTTCCAAAAATATTATTTTCATTTAAGCTTATGCATAAGAAATTAAAAGAGCCACAACAAACACAAGACAAAGGGACAGAACTGGGACATAAATAATGTTTTAATTTTCCTCTGCAGTATGTGCATAGTGATTGCACAGCCACGGAGGGAGAATAGTTCTTATTTTTTTCTCCTGTGCTTGTCTCAACATTGAGTTGTTGGCTTGCTCATAGCATACCAGACTGACAGATCCCAGCTCTGAATTTGATGTATTCTTTATTAAAAAGGGAGGTTGGATGGATGGAGATTTATGCAGTCTGTATCACTGTAGAGAGGAACTCACCCGGTTTAAGACAATAATACCATACTTCTCTAGGGACACAAACTCAATTTACTGGAAAGCCATACTTCATTGATTATCCCTCCAAAAAGTGAACATAATGTTTTAGAGTTTAAGCTGAACCTCTGAGCGAAGGACTGACATTGAATTTTCAGGTGGACAACAAGTACTCAACTACAAACTACTCTTTAATCTACACTCTTAGAAATAAGGACAAGGTTAGGGAACAAATTGTTCCCTGGGGTACAAAAGTATCAAAATACACATAATGTACCTTCAGAGGTACACAGAATGATCTCACATGGTACTGTGTGGATAATCTAGTATAATGGTACATTTTTGTACCCAATATTTTGAATAAAAAGGTACAATCATCACAATAACTCATCACACATAAGGTACAATTCTGAATTTTTGCCACTTAAAAGGAACTAACGGCTTTGTCTCTGTGGTGGTACCCTGGAAGGCAAATTTGTACCATAATCGTTATCATATTTCCCAGCAAGCTCTACTACAGGGTGATTTTTGAAAATAGTTTTAATGGGCCCAGGGCTGGGTTTCTAATAAGCTAACATATGAAATTGTTTGAAGATGGTCACACCAAGGATCATTTAGCCATTTCATTTGGAATTTTATGACCCCTGTTGGTATAAAAAAAAAAACATATAAACAAATGTTTTGATGAAACATTGAATTTGGCCTTACTGTTATATCAAAAGGAAGTGCTGTATATTTTGAAGTGTCTGTCCTATATCAAAGAGAAATAAGAAAGATGTATACTTTTTTCTGTGGAATGCTCTATTGGAATGTGGAATGCTCCCCCCTCTAGAGCCTGGTTGGCAGATTCCTGGAAACAGGAGGGAATAAGCAGGAAATCCGAAAAGTTACAGGAATTTTGCAACCCTACTTGCAGGCTCATTATAATGTCTGGAATGGAATTAATGGAACGGAGTCAAACATGGGGTTTCTATATGTTTGATACCGTTCCATAAATTCCATCCCAGCCATTCCAATGAGCCCATCCTCCTATAGCTCCTCCCACCAGCGCTCTCTGGGTCGAAAGTATTCCCATGCATAATAGAGACATACTGTATATGTGATCGTATACAAATGTTAACTATGTAAATTAATGTAATAATGTAAATTATTATGTTTCAATCAAATATTATAACCGTTCGGGCTTCTTGCAGTCAATTTGCAGTCTACAAATGATTTGTTATTATGTTCTGGCCCACTGACCAGCCGCTCTAGAAAAAAATTGGCCCGCGGCTGAATGTAGTTGATGATCGCTGTCTTATGAGATATGCACATTTATTGTCATAAAGATTGCAATTTGAATAATAACATTCTCCTAGGAACTCAAATTTAATTAAAAAACCATGTCTCTGTCACTAACAAATACGGTCAGGGGTGGTAACTCTACAATTCACTCAAAAAGGCAAAGTACAGTGGAAAATTATATTGGAGGCATGACTTAGTGGGGGCGTGGCTGTCAGTTAGTTATTTAGGGCCACCCATGAGTGGAATTGTTGTACCAGTTTAAGTCGTCCATCCTTGCCACTAACAAGGAGTAAATAGATGTATTACTGTGGTGAAGGTTAAGCTTATGGACAATATGAAAGAAAGTGAAAGGACCAACCCGGACAGGAGAAGCAGGTACGAAGCAGGTACGGGGAGTCAAACATTTATTCAGGAACAGACATAGAACACGACAGGAACAGCATCAGCACACGGTTAAACAAGGACATATGACAAACAATCCCAAAGCAGGGAACAGAGTTAGGAAACAGACAGATATATGGAAGGAAATTACACGAGTAATTGAGTCCACGTGAGTCCAATGAGCGCTGATGCGCGTGACGGGGAAAGGCAGGTGTGCGTACTAAAGGTGGCTTGAGTGCGTAATGTTGGGGAGTCTGGCGCCCTTGAGCTCCAGAGGGAGGCACTTTTCTAGTGGTATCCCTTTCTTGCGGTCATATGACCTAGTGGCCTCATGCATGGAATGCTATTCATATTTTCATAATTAATCAACATTATTTCAAAAAAGCCGCCGAAAATCTGCTGTTTCTGTGTCAAACGGTTTTGTTACTGTATATTTTGGTCTTCTTTGGTGTGTATAAAGTGTAATATTGGGATGCAAACTCAACATTTTATAAATTTGAACTCTATCTGACAGGGTACAGGTGTCTTTTTTTAAGCCCATAACCATGTGTGTGAGGTGTATAATTTTGTTTCAAAGTAGATTTGTTTAAGACCAAGAAACACTCTGTGTGACCCTGATTTAGCCCACTGCAGTAAAAAGGTTCAAGTAAAAATCCCCTGAAAAACTACATTTTTGTATTTTTTTCATTAGTCCACTGTTAATACAGTCCCAAAATGTTTTACATGCCAACAGTCGAGTTTCAAGATGAAAAAGTGTCACTTTGCAAAATGTATCATGAGATGCAAAATGCATCATCATTGAAAATTCTATATCTTGAAAACCTGACTGTTGGCATGCAAAACATTTTGGCACTGTATTAAAAATGGGCTAATTAAAAAAATACCAAAATACAGTTTGAGTGGATTTTTACTTTAAGAACAAACCTAAACCTTTTTTTCTAGGTGTAGATAATTGTTGCTGTCACAATGTTCGTGCGCACAAATTTGAATAATGGCATTGTTTACTTCGAACAACCAACACATAGTAATCTCAGAACTTCTCTAGGCAAGATTTTTTTTTTAACGTTTGTTTTTTCACTAATGTTTGTCATCATGCCCGTGTGGTGTTCTGTGCCTGGCTATGCTAATTACAAACAAGCACAAACATGTGTTACCTTTCACCGTTCTACCTACGAGAGATTTACCCTGATTCTGCTCGTAGCTTTCGACTATCAAGAATGATGCGATGACCAAAGATTATCACAGGGATTTTCAGGCCCCTTACAAAAATTTCACAAAGGATTCATCTGCAGGAGTCCTGCAGGAAATCCCACAGGATGAAAAAAATTTCATTCGTGAAAATTTTCCTGTGGGACAGCCATCGGGATTCCTGCAGGAATTATTTTGCAGGACCAATTCTGCAGGATTCTTACGGGTCCTACAGGAATCCTACACATAATTCCTGCAGGAAATCCCTCAGAATTTAGTTAAGACGATTCCTGCAGGAATGGTTTTGCAGGACAAGTTCTGCAGGATTCTTACAGTTCCTACAGGAATCCTACACAGAATACCTGCAGTCTGATCAATTCTGCTCAAAAAATGTATTTCTGCAGGATTCTAACTCAAATGTGTCCTGCGGGCCATCTACTTGTAATTCCTGCAGTCGGCCTATAGTATATATACTTTATATAGATAGGGGGAAAAGACAACACTGCATGAAAACTCAGATTGATGAGGGAAACTTTATTAATACAGCTATTTCAACGTGTGTATGAGTGCTTGTCCAGACACCATCTAGTCATGTAAAACAGCAATTCCTAGGAGACCAAAAAAAACTACATCAGGAAAATTAGATGTTGGTTTCAGGCCTTAATCAAATTTAAGTGTTGCATTAAGGAGAAGTGCATCTAAAATTCCATACATAACAGTTGTATCTTTTAGCAATGTTTATTATGAATATTCCTGTAAATTGATGTGGCTCTCTGCAAAATCAAAGGATGTTTTGGAACTTCTGAACGTAAGGCGCCAATGTAAACTCAGATTTTTGGATATAAATATGAACTTTACCGAACAAAACATACATGTATTGTGTAACATGAAGTCATATGAGTGTCATCTGAAGATCATCAAAGGTTAGTGATTCATTTTATCTATATTTCTGCTTTTTGTGAATCTGCTCTTTGGCTGGAAAAATGGCTGTGTTATTCTGTGAATAGGCACTCACCTAACATAATCGTGTCACGTTCTGACCATAGTTCTTTTGTGTTTTCTTTGTTTTAGTGTTGGTCAGGACGTGAGCTGGGTGGGTGGGCATTCTATGTTGTGTGTCTAGTTTGTCCATTTCTATGTATGGCCTGATATGTTTCTCAATCAGAGGCAGGTGTTAGTCATTGTCTCTGATTGGGAACCATATTTAGGTAGCTTGGTTTGTGTTGGGGTTTGTGGGTGGTTGTCTTCTGTCTTTGTGTTCATTGCACCAGATAGGACTGTCTCGGTTTTGCCACATTTGTTATTTTGTATTGTGTTCATGTTCAGTTGTTTATTAGTAAAACATGGACACTAACTACGCTGCGTATTGGTCCGATCCCTGCTACACCTCTTCAGACGAAGAGGAGGAAGGCTGCCGTTACAAATCGTTTGGTTTGCTTTCGTCGTAAAGCCTTTTTGAAATCGGACACTGTTGCTGGATTTACAACAAGTGTATCTTTAAAATGGTGTAAAAGACATGTATGTTGGAGGAATTTTAATTATGGGATTTCTGTTGTTTTGAATTTGTCGCCCTGCAGTTTCACTGTCTGTTGAAAAGGTGGGACGCTACCGTCTCACGTACCCTAGAGGTTAATGTTATTGATTCATATCTTCGCTTTAAGATGCAATGTCCAGACACTAACATGCACCACTTGTGATAAACCTGCACTTTGCCTTATAAAATCCCCACAAAAGAACACAAATATGTTTATATAATTTGTTTTGTCTTTGTTTTCTACACACCTGGTTTCTATTCCCCAATTACAGTGGGGAGAACAAGTATTTGATACACTGCCGATTTTGCAGGTTTTCCTACTTACAAAGCATGTAGAGGTCTGTAATTTTTATCATAGGTACACTTAGAGACGGAATCTAAAACAAAAATCCAGAAAATCACATTGTATGATTTTTAAGTAATTAATTTGCATTTATTTGCATGACATAAGTATTTGATACATCAGAAAAGCAGAACTTAATATTTGGTACAGAAACCTTTGTTTGCAATTACAGAGATCATACGTTTCCTGTAGTTCTTGACTAGGTTTGCACACACTGCAGCAGGGATTTTGGCCCACTCCTCCCTACAGATCTTCTCCAGATCCTTCAGGTTTCGGGGCTGTCGCTGGGCAATACGGAGTTTCAGCTCCCTCCAAGATTTTCTATTGGGTTCAGGTCTGGAGACTGGCTAGGCCACTCCAGGACCTTGAGATGCTTCTTACGGAGCCACTCCTTAGTTGCCATGGCTGTGTGCTTTGTGTCTTGTCATGCTGGAAGACCCAGCCACGACCCATCTTCCATGCTCTTACTGAGGGAAGGAGGTTGTTGGCCAAGATCTCGCGATACATGGCCCCATCCATCCTCCCCTCAATACGGTGCAGTCGTCCTGTCCCCTTTGCAGAAAAGCATCCCCAAAGAATGATGTTTCCACCTCCATGCTTCAAGTTGGGATGGTGTTCTTGGGGTTGTACTCATACTTCTTCTTCCTCCAAACACGGCGAGTGGATTAGACCAAAAAGCCTATTTTTGTCTCATCAGACCACATGACCTTCTCCCATTCCTCCTCTGGATCATCCAGATGGTCATTGGCAAACTTCAGACGGGCCTGGACATGCACTGGCTTAAGCAGGGGACCTTGCGTGCGCTGCAGGATTTTAATCCATGACGGCGTAGTGTGTTACTAATGGTTTCTTTTGAGACTGTGGTCCCAGCTCTCTTCAGGTCATTGACCAGGTCCTGCCGTGTAGTTCTGGGCTGATCCCTCACCTTCCTCATGATCATTGATGCCCCACGAGGTGAAATCTGGCTGGCTTGCATGGAGCCCCAGACCGAGGGTGATTGACCGTCATCTTGAACTTCTTCCATTTTCTAATAATTGCGCCAACAGTTGTTTCCTTCTCACCAAGCTGCTTGCCTATTGTCCTGTAGCCCATCCCAGCCTTGTGCAGGTCTACAATTTTATCCCTGATGTCCTTACACAGCTCTCTGGTCTTGGCCATTGTGGAGAGGTTGGAATCTGTTTGATTGAGTGTGTGGACAGGTGTCTTTTATACAGGAAACGAGTTCAAACAGGTGCAGTTAATACAGGTAATGAGTGGAGAACAGGAGGGCTTCTTAAAGAAAAACTAACAGGTCTGTGAGAGCCGGAATTCTTACTGGTTGGTAGGTGATCAAATACTTATGTCATGCAATAAAATGCAAATTAATTARTTAAAAATCATACAATGTGATTTTCTGGATTTTTGTTTTAGATTCCGTCTCTCACAGTTGAAGTGTACCTATGATAAAAATTACAGACCTCTACATGCTTTGTAAGTAGGAAAACCTGTATCAAATACTTGTTCTCCCCACTGTACATGTTCAATATTTAACCCTCTGATTCCCCCATGTTGGTGTGCGTGTTTGTTTATTATGTTCAGGTTGATTCTTTATGGCTGGTATTGTTTGCCGGGTTCGTTTTTATGCCCGTTATTTACGAGTGACCAGTATTTTCACGCACCTTCACGCACCTTTTGTTTTATACTGGTGCAGTTAGTGGAATAAACTACCTTGTACACTCATCTCTGCTCTCCTGCGCCTGATTCCATGCACCGGTTACCCACAGCCTGACAGACTTCCTCTCAGCTGCAAGAAGCCCTGTCCTACAAGATGATTGCAAAGTGCTGTTGCTCTTACCGCAGTTCAGACTTTTACTAGACCAGCTCAATCCTTGGTCTGACACCTTGAAGATAAGGTTAAAAACAATGAGTTAATCTGGTGCTTCTCTCTACAATGCAGTTTTCAGTTGTCTCTCTCTCATTCAACTGACTAGGCTACTCTTATACAATTCTAAATAGTCAACATACTAAAAAACTATTGGTAAAATTTGTATTAATTATCACATTTTCTCATCAATACATTCTCCATCATGTCATTCTCAACATATCCCTAACAACAGCAAGTTACAATGTTTCCCTTTTCACACTGCATTGTTCTTAGACCCAGGCTATCTTGACAGTTTTCTAGGCCTGAAGATATTTCAACAAGTCTGGATAACAGGCTACACTGAAAACTTGAGCTTGGTTCCCAAATTTCTATACCATCTTTGGTATAGTGTCAGCATAATATTTGAATTGAGGAAGTGTGATCATAATAATTAGGATATTTTAGCGATCCACAGCAGAAGACGTCCTAAATACCTCCCAGCATTCAGATGTGAGCTAAACAGCACACTTGATATGCGTTTTTTTAGGCTAAGAATGAGAACGTGAACTCGTCATTTCCAAACATTTAGCCCAGTTGTATGCTGCTGCGATCTATTAACAGCAAGGTATGCATTAAAAAAAAAATTATGATGCATTTGGCGATGTTCAAATAATTCGCACAAAACGTATAAACAAAAGCATTCACTGTGAAAGTTGATACATGTACTGTAGTTCCTTCATATATAGGCTATGTTCAGCACTCCCTTCAATTTACCAAATCAGTTGTTGTTTTCTTGCTCAAACCACGAACACTTGTCAAACTCAGACATTTCTCTCAAACCACAGGGATGTCAATTCGCACGGGACTAGTATTACGAGAGGAGTTTGGAGTTTGCCAAAAAACAGCAGGTTATTCTGACTGGAATTATTACTCTCCTGTCATGTAAAAATTACTGACATGGCAGATTCAGACAGGACTAAAATTACAGATGTGGTGTTTTGTGCTCGTGCACATAATTATATTACCTGACCTCCTCCAGTAAATCGAATCCTGTCCAAATAGGGCTTGTCAACTTTCTGGGAATTACTCTATACTCAATTTCCGCCCATCCTAAATGGCATGCTATTCCCTACAGTGCACACTCAATATCAGCAGCCATAAGCCCTATTCACACGGAACTAGTATTACTATAGGACGTTGGTTAAGTAATTATTACCCCAGTATGTCCGTTTTTCCAGTGGACGATTTGGAAAGGATTAGTTTGACCAAACTGCCCCTGTAATTATTATTTTTCTTCCTGAAGGAGGCTCTTCTAGGCGCGAAGATATTCCAAATGTCTAGGGATAACCTAATATTGGCCTAATGACCTTCAGTTTGGAGAAAGTCAAAATAATAACGCATATCAATAAGAACCATGAACTGTAACCTATGCAAATCTGTCAATTTATCAATTCATTGGCACAATATCTGTCACACCCTGATCGGTTTCACCTGTCTTTGTGCTTATCTCCACCTCCCTCCAGGTGTCGCCCATCCTCCCCATTATCCCCTGAGCATTTATTCCTGTGTTCTCTGTTTGTCTGTTGCCAGTTCATCTTGTCTTGTCAGGTCTTACCAGCGTGTGTTCCCATTCGCATGTTTTGCAAGTGTTTGTGTCCTAGTTTTCCCGGTTCTGACCATTTCTGCCTGCCATGACCCCGAGCCTGCCGTCCTGTACCTGCCTGACTCTGACCTGATTATGAACCTCCGCCTGTCCTCGACCAAATATAATAATTTATTGAGAACTGGACTATCTGCCTCCTGTGTCTGCATCTGGGTCATATCCTCAGTCGTGATAATATCGTCCACTTCATCTTTTAAAAGAGAAGTATGGAACTAGGAAAGTGTATATGTGACAAAACAGATTATTCATCTGTAGGATATGTGCATAGCATTTTGTTTTAAGCATCAATGTGTTCCCATGTTCTTAACCAAACTGGGTGCAGCACCTGTTAAACTCTTTTAATATCCCTCAAAACCCAGGGATGACAATTAGGTTTTTAGGGTTGGGATATTAACCTTTTTTTCCCCCACCTTTATTTAACCAGGTAGGCCAGTTGAGAACAAGTTCTCATATACAACTGCAACCTGGCCAAGATAAAGCAAAGCAGTGAGACACAAACAACAACACAGAGTTACACATGGAATAAACAAACGTACAGTCAATGACTGCGGCAGCTTTCCAATCTTTAGTGATCTCGGACAATACGAAAGAGAGGTTGAACAGACTGGTAATAGGGGTTGCAACAATTGCGGCGGATCGTTTTAGAAAGAGAGGGTCCAGATTGTCTAGCCCAGCTGATTTGTACGGGCCCAGGTTTTGCAGCTTTTCAGAACATCTGCTATCTGGATTTGGGTGAAGGAGAAGCTGGGGAGGTTTGGGCAAGTAGCTGTGGGGGGTGCTGAGCTGTTGGCCAGCTGTAGAGAAATGCTTATTGAAATTCTCGATTATCGTGGATTTATCGGTGGTGACAGTGTTTCCTAGCCTCAGTGCAGTGGGCAGCTGGGAGGAGGTGCTCTTATTCTCCATGGACTTTAGTGTCCCAAAACATTTTGGAGTTGTAGCTACAGGATGCACATTTCTGTTTGAAATAGCTAGCCTTTGCTTTCCTAACTGACTGCGTGTATTGGTTCCTGACTTCCCTGAAAAGTTGCATATCGCGGGGACTATTCGATGCTATTGCAGAACGCCACAGGATGTTTTTGTGCTGGTCAAGGGCAGTCAGGTCTGGAGGGAACCAAGGGCTATATCTGTTTTTAGTTCTACATTTTTTGAAAGGGTTATGCTTATTTAAGATGATGAGGAAATTACTTTTAAAAAACAACCAGGCATCCTCTACTGACGGATTGAGGTCAATATCTTTCCAGGATACCTGGGCCAGGTCGATTAGAAAGGCCTGCTCGCAGAAGTGTTTTATGGAGCGTTTGACAGTGATGAGGGGTGGTCGTTTGACCACGGACCCATAGCGGATGCAGGCAACCTTCCTGCCAAGTGAAAATTATTGACATGGCAGATTCGGACGGGACTAAAATTACAGATGTGGTGATTTGTACTCGTGTACATAATTACAGTAACTGAGCTCCCCAAGTAAAACTTATCCTGTCCGAATAGGACTTGTCAACTTTCTGTGAATTAGGAGGGAGAGAACGGAGGCTCAGCCCGACTCGCCAACCTTGCTGTGTAAGCACTTGCCACCTTTTGGACCCCTGTAGAACTGTAGCCTGTATAGTAAACCACCGTCACGTCATAGGAGATGCGCCGCAACAAGCTGAGGTAACCCAGTGGGCAAAAACCTTCCCGAATCAACATTGTTTCCACGTCATTTCAACCATAAATATATGTGATGAAGTTGAATCATTGCGGAAAGCTGATTGGATTTTCAAAAAGTCGTCAACGTAAGGGCATTGTCTTTTTTCACTCAACTTTTTGTCACGTGTGCTCCCTCTTCGGCCTCTAGGTCACCAGGCTGCTCATTATGGCGCACACCTGTTACCATCGTTACGCGTACCTGCGTGCCGTCAGATTCACCTGGACTCCATCACTTCCCTGATTACGTTCCCTATATATGTCACTCCCTTTGGTTTCTTCCCCAGGCTTCATTGTTTCTGTTTCTTGTCTGTGCGGTGTTCATGTTTTGTACTATGTTACATTTATTTATTAAAACACATTCCCTGAACTTCCTGACTCTCAGCGCACTCGTTACACTTTTAACCTGAATCCAATGACATGGTGACACTAGTTTGTGGATTTCATGTTGAAGTTGCATTAGACGTGGAACTGAAATCTGTGCCCAGTGTGAAATCACCCCATCCCTGGCCCCTAAATCTCCTTACAGAGAGCCAAGGTCGGAGGTCAGGGCCATCTGCATTTTAGAACAGATGAAATTACATATTAATGACCCACGAGCGGACGGCTTGCTCGCTCTTTTGTTTCTTTAATTAAATCTGTATACCCTGTACCTGATGCTCGGGAGTATGCGACAGGCATACAGATTGAACGCGGAACCGTGCAGTGAACATTTGCAATGTTAATGTGGGTATATTTTTGCTGTTTTTCTCTCAAAGGAGAATGTGGTCAATTGGATTCTTGTTGATTTAGGACTAATTTCAGGCTTTAGTTCTTCAAAGTGGGATAAAAAAAACTATCAGTGTGACGTGAACGGTATGCATAAGCAGAGGGAATACTATTCGTTTTTATAGAGCAATGCTTGAGCTCTGGATCCCCTGGTGTGAATTTGGAATAACTTCAAAGATTGCCTCTTGCACAAATAATTGCTGCATTAAAATTCACATCCAAAATTTGTATTCATGTAATGCAATGTATATTGAATGGAAGCACATGAAACGGAGCATGGCCAACATTGTCCTTTTTCCCCTTTTCCTTCGTTCATATATGAATTATAAAAATGGTTTAGGGACAGCAAGCAATATGACATATACAATTAATGCATGACAATTAATGACATTAGTATGACTTAATGAATGTTAATAATGTTACATTTACCCTTGAATGAACCTTGGTTGTATCTAGTTTTTCTAGGTTCTTTCAGTCATTCACCTGCCCTTTTCAAGCACTTAAATTCTCTGGCTCTATGACCTTTTGACTTCTTCCTTTGTTTGTTGGTTCATTTGCATTTCAAATAACTGCAGTTCCTGCTATTTTGTTATGGTGACCTTCATGCCCCAAGCCCAAGGTCTTTGAACTCTGTAGAAAGGAAAGAAATCAGTGGAAGTTGTATTGACTACATGCTTTATTGACCTTCAGTGTGTCTTTTCCTCCTTCCACTCAACGACATGGGGCGCTTTACGGTTAATTTCCCCTTCGACCAGGGATTTGCCTGTGGTGGCATCTCTAGCTGTCAAGGGGGGCACTTACAGCCCTCAGAGAACTTTAACTCTGAGGTCAAAACCCACTTAATGGCACAGAAACAGCGAACCTTAGATGCTATCTTCACCGATTTTCCCACCACCACTTCAAATGGGTTGCACCTTCGGCATCGATGCCATAACATGGTGCATGTCGAGGAACTGACAACTATGGCGTCGTCTAGAACCTTCAGGCGAAAGTCAAGGACTCATGGTGTGACAGTTTCCAGTATCTTACATCTGACGAAACAGCAGCTTCGTGACTTATTCATTAAAGCATGACGCGAAAGGGAAAGAAAGTAACCTTCGGTATGCAGCAGTGCACGATTTCTATAATGCTCGCCAGATGCATTTTCTCTGTTCCACTGTAGTGTGTTTGGACACTGGCAATATACAGTATTTCCCAGAATGAATAATACAGTGTGGTAAGTTATGGGATGCTATTTTCTTTTTTTGTAAAAATGTAATATACAACAAATTATGCGTTAATGATTTGGTAGGCTATTGTACTAGCATGCTGTACATTGAGTGGAATTGCAGGAACCCGGTTACAAAAATCACTCCCCTTTCCCAGGATAAATAACTGAGAAACTGGTAAATTATAATCAATTATTTATTTGAACAGCATGGCGTGAAATGGAACTGTTAAATTATATGCGATGTCTAAAATCTGGCTTCTCTACGGCCTCTGCATGATGAATCAATGCTCAGGGTGAGGACCAATTATGGAGCGCAGTTTACAATGCATGTAGACCTATCATCTCATCATGGTAACTTTTTGTCTTGTGACAGGTAGGAATACACTTGCTGCGGCATAGCCTATGGTGCAGTAATATAAGGACTGAATGTACGTCTAATTTACCCATCTCCATCTGGCTCTCGGGGGTCACCTTATTTTTTTATTTTAAAGACTTGTATTTTTTATTGCAGCTGCAGAGTTTTAAAACAGCCTATCCCTCGAATATTGTTGCTTTAAACCAGTGCACGTGCGAGCACTCTCTCGCAGTCTTTCTCACTCTCCATCAACTCCATTCAAAATGCATCCAAAATAGATAGTCCTGTTCTAGATTGATACAGTGGGGAGAACAAGTATTTGATACACTGACGATTTTGCAGGTTTTCCTACTTACAAAGCATGTAGAGGTCTGTCATTTTTATCATAGGTACACTTCAACTGTGAGAGGCGGAAACTAAAACAAAAATCCAGAAAATCACATTGTATGATATTTAAGTAATTAATTTGCATTTTATTGCATGACATAAGTATTTGATCACCTACCAACCAGTAACAATTCCGGCTCTCACAGGCCTGTTAGTTTTTCTTTAAGAAGCCCTCCTGTTCTCCACTCATTACATGTATTAACTGCACCTGTTTGAACTCGTTACCTGTATAACAAGACCCACTGTCCTCACCACACACATCAAACAGACTCCAACCTCTCCACAATGGCCAAGACCAGAGAGCTGTGTAGGACATCAGGGATAAAATTGTAGACCTGCACAGGCTGGGATGAGCTACAGGACAATAGGCAAGCAGCTAGGTGAGAAGGCAACAACTGTTGGCGCAATTATTAGAAAATGGAGAAGTTCAAGATGACGGTCAATCACCCTCGGTCTGGGGCTCCATGCAAGATCTTACCTCGTGGGCATCAATGATCATGAGGAAGGTGAGGGATCAGCCCGGACTACACGGCAGGACCTGGTCAATGCCCTGAGAGAGCTGGGACCACAGTCTCAAAGAAAACCATTAGTAACACACTACGCCCGTCATGGATTAAAAATCCTGCAGCGCACGCAAGGTCCCCTGCTCAACGCAGCGCATGTCCAGGCCCGTCTGAAGTTTGCAGATGCCCTCTGGATGATCCGAGAGAAATGGGAGAAGGGCATGTGGTCTGATGAGACAAAAATAGAGCTTTTTGGTCTAAACTCCACTCACCGTGTTTGGAGGAAGAAGAAGGATGAGTACAACCCCAACACCACTCCCAACCGTGAAGCATGGAGGTGGAAACATCATTCTTTGGGATGCTTTTCTGCAAAGGGGACAGGACGACTGCACCGTATTGAGGGGAGGATGGATGGGGCCATGTATCGTGAGATCTTGGCCAACAACCTCATTCCCTCAGTAAGAGCATTGAAGATGGGTCGTGCTGGGTCTTCCAGCTGACAACGACCCAAAACACACAGCAAGGGCAACTAAGGAGTGGCTCCGTAAGAAGCATCTCAAGGTCCTGGAGTGGCCTAGCCAGTCTCCAGACCTGAACCAATAGAAAATCTTTGGAGGGAGGCAAAGTCCGTATTGCCAGCGACAGCCCGAAACCTGAAGGATCTGGAGAAGGTCTGTATGGAGGAGTGGGCCAAAATCCCTGCTGCAGTGTGTGCAACCTGTCAAGAAACTACAGGAAACGTATGATCTCTGTAATTGCAAACAAGGTTTTGTACAAATATTAAGTTCTGCTTTTCTGATGTACTCAAATACTTATGTCATGCAATAAAATGCAAATTAATTACTTCAATATCATACAATGTGATTTTCTGGATTTTTGTTTTAGATTCCGTCTCTCACAGTTGAAGTGTACCTATGATACAAATTACAGACCTCTACATGCTTTGTAAGTAGGAAAACTTGCAAAATCGGCAGTGTATCAAATACTTGTTCTCCCCACTGTATATAGCCCTATATATAGAAGTTCTAGCCTACTTCTTTCAGGTAATAAATGTAATGCAGTATTAGCCTTATATTTAGCTAATTAATGATGGGTTATGCATAATAAGCTTCTAACTTGTAGCCTCTGTCTCAAGAGAAATACTCACGCACCTATGATCCGCTGGCCTCTCTTCTTAAAAAAAAAACGCTCCTTAGCTCCTGGAGTCCCATGCAGGAAAAGCTAGACTAGAATACCTTGTTGGACATTTTTATTTTTTTGCATTCCTTACCAAAAGACTATTCGAAGAGGGACGCAAGCTCTTATTTGCTGAATGTTAAGTACAGCAGCCAATAAAACTCATGGGTAGTTTGAAAGAAGAGCGAATGCGCGATGGCGGTAGGCTATATCAGTTATTTATTCAGACCCATAACCATTAAGTCTTTGTGAAGAGAAGTGAAACCGTCTGCATCTAATTCTAGTCCTATTATTATTCAAGCATGTCATTCGAATGATGAAGATAAGGACAACAAAACTTATTTCATTTAACTGTTGAAAGTCAGGAAGGAATGAAGCAACAATTGAGAGAGAAAGAGGAGGTAGGCTAATAAAATTAGGGAAAAGACGTATATACAGTGCATTCAGAAAGTATTGAGACCCCGTTACTTTTTCCACATTTTGTTACGTTACAGCCTTAATCTAAAACGGTTTAAGTAAAAATGTTTCATCAATCTACACACAATACACCGTAAAGACAAAGCGAAAACAGGTTTTCAGAAATACAAATAAAAAACAGAAATACCTTATGTACATAAGTATTCAGACCCTTTGCTATGAGACTTGAAATTGATTTAAGGTGAATCCTGTTTCCATTGATCATCCTTGAGATAAACTTGATTGGAGTCCACCTGTGGTAAATTCAATTGATTGGACATTATTTGGAAGGGCACACACCTGTCTATATAAGGTCCCACATTTGATAGTGCATCTCAGAGCAAAAGCCAAGCCATGAGGGCAAAAGATTTTTCAGTAGAGCTCTGAGAAAGGATTGTGTCGAGGTACAGATCTGGGGAAGGGTACCAAAACATTTCTGCAGCATTGAAGGTCACCAAGAACACAGTGGCCTCCATCATTCTTAAATGGAAGAAGTTTGGAACCACCAAGACCCTCCCTAGAGCCTGCCGCCTGGCCAAACTTAACAATCGGGGGAGAAGGGCCTTGGTCAGGGAGGTGACCAAGAACCTGATGGTCACTCTGACGGAGCTCTAGATTTCCTCTGTGGAGGTGGGAGAACATCCAGAAGGACTACCATCTCTGCAGCACTCCACCAATCAAGCCTTTATGGTAGTGGCCAGACGGAAGCCACTCCTCAGTAAAAGGCACGACAGCCCGCTTGAAGTTTGCCAAAGGCACCTAAAGACTCTCAGACCATGAGAAACAAGACTCTCTGGTCTGATGAAAGCAAGATTAAACTTTTTGGCCTGAATGTCAAGCTTGACGTCTGGAGGAAACCTGGCACTGTCCCTTCGGTGAAGCATGGTGGTAGAAGCATCATGCTGTGGGCATGTTTTTCAGCAGCAGGGACTGGGAGACTAGTCCGGATTGGGGGCTCCCAAGTTGCGCAGCGGTCTAAGGCACTGCATCTCAGTGCTAGAGTCGTCACTTTCGATTCCAGGCTGTATCGCAACCGGCCGTGATTGGGAGTCCCATAGGGTGGCGGACAATTGGCCCAGCGTCATCTGGGTTTGGCCGTAGTAGGCCGTCATTGTAAATAAAAATGTGTTCTTAACTGACTTGCCTAGTTAAAGGTACAGTTTTTTTTATAAAAAGATGAACGGAGCAAAGTACAGCGAGATCCTTGATGAAAACCTGGACTTCAGACTGGGGCGAAGGTTCAACTTCCAACAGGAAAACTACCCTAAGCACTGTTAGGTTCTAGTTTATGAATAAATAACTCACTAGAGAAGCTTAACCAAGTTTAATTCTTCCCAAAGGGTCGATAGAGCTGTAATTCAGACAAAAAAAACATTTCACACAAAAGCACTGATATTTAGCCCTTTCTCCTACGCTGAGTCTCCTCCTCCACAACTGAACAGTTAATGCATCTCTGCTGCTTGACAGAACCTTAGAGATATCTGTTCTTCCTCACTTCATCTAACCAGACCTCTACCCCAAAGTGCTCACTCCTCCCCAACTCAAGGCTGTCATTGTTATTGATACCAGACTGTGTTTCTTCTCCTCCTCCTTTGAGTCAATTGGAGGTGAACCTGTGGATGTATTTCAAGGCCTACCTTCAAACTCAGTGCCTCTTTGCTTGACATCATGGGAAAATCTAAAAAAATCAGGCAAGACTGTGCAGCAGCCTGAACATTTGATGTCCCTACACATGTGCTTTTGTAACTGGTAGGATTAGAAACTGGGTCTCCCACCAGAGAAACCAATGTCTTGACCTTTCGACTACTACACTTTCACATGTGCATGTTCACATTTAAATCTTAACTAGGGCTGTCAAACAATACAAAAATGTAATTGCGTTTATCACGATTAATCCCAAATTCATAATTTGCTCAAATTGAGCTGCATTTTTTATAAATATATATATACAGTGGGGAGAACAAGTATGCCGATTTTGCAGGTTTTCCTACTTACAAAGCATGTAGAGGTCTGTCATTTTTATCATAGGTACACTTCAACTGTGAGAGACGGAATCTAAAACAAAAATCCAGAAAATCACATTGTATGAAGTGTACCTATGATAAAAATTACAGACCTCTACATGCTTTGTAAGTAGGAAAACCTGCAAAATCGGCAGTGTATCAAATACTTGTTCTCCCCACTGTATATACAAAAAGCAGAATATTGCCGTTTAGATTTTGTCCAAAGTAAAAGTTAGCAAAACTACGTACATTGTTTTGAGATGTTTTCTGTGTATTTTGAATGTTTTCAGACAGTGTGATTAAAGAAAATGAGTGTACTAAAATTACAAAACAGCTTGAGTTAACTCTGACCTCGCTAATTTTAAAATGTTAAAAGGATAAATAAGGACGCATGGAGTGCTAGCTTCTCTGATCTTTTCACTGGGCACTTATCAAAGGTCACTGGTCAATATGTGAGGAAGAGAGGCATGCCCCTGCAGCAGTAACTCTCTGAATGGATGGCTCAGAAATAATAAATGATTATTTCTAACACACTTTTTATACTCAGGCTGTTACCTTTTTACAAAATGGAATTACAGAATTTGCAATTCCATATGTGGAAACAGAGCTACTGCAATACCACCTTTTCACATGTAAGGAGAATAACACTTTCATCACAACATGAACTTGCAATTCCACATGTGAATGTTTCTTACATGTGAAACTGCAAATGTGATTTTAGCGTGATCGTTTTTTACATGTGAAAATGCAATTCTATATGTGAAAGGGAGATTTTCACATGTGGAGTTTTCTTACCTGTGACACCGCAAAGGAGATTTTCACATGTGATTGATTTTCACATGTGAAGTTACAATTCCAAATATAAACGTGAGAATTTTCACGTGAGAAAGTTTTTCAAAATTCACGTGCAACTGCAATTCAAATGTGAGGTTTCTTCTCACATGTGAAAAGGTGGTCTTAACATGTGGACTCATGTGGAAATAATATGGTTTCACGTGAAATTTAAGCTCAACATGTGAAACTGCAAATTTGACATGCGTTTTTTTTGTAAGGGAGAAGATGGACAAGGTGTGCTGCTTCTGCCGCAGTCTCAACACGCACATGCCAAGAATACACCACCAATCCATGATTCAAGCTGATAGCAAAGTGGGGAGAGAAAACAGAGGCTGGATTATTTTTACAGCACCTCAGACAGGATGGCTTGTTGTGATATTTTAAGGGTGGAAGTGTCATTAAAATACATAGTCAGTCTTATCAAAATACAAATGATCCCAATAATCTCCCAATAATCCCAATAATCTCAGTCTTATCAAAATCCAATAATCCCAATAATCTCTCATTTAAAAAATGAATCCTACTTTATAAATGCAGGGGCTGCAAATCCAATACATTCTGGTGGACTAAAACCACTGGTCGATATCCCGAGAAAGAAACTGTAGCTCATTTTCTTCTTTTTTTATGCTTGGTTTGATATTCCTCACCTCCGTGATGGAACAGTGCGTGGATACGGCCTGCTGGGTAGGTAAGGGCTTGCTGCTGAGGTCTGACGCTGCTCATGGCATCACACGGTGGGCATCTGTTTAGGTGTGGTCCCTGAAGACTATGGGTGAACCTCAATTGTTTGTCCTTGATTCCTTGCTTCTTCTTTGATGAGGAGATCCAAGGGGAGGAGCGTGTGCTTTGAGAAGGAGACGAGGGAGGGCGTGAGGAATTAACAAAATACAATTGAGAATTACTCTCTCTATAACTCTCCTTAGTGGAGGCTAGTGTCAGGCATTTTGGATCTTTTTAAAGTGATGCTCCATTCTGACATGGTGTTCTTATCTCCTGTACTGTCTGTGTAAGGCATTCCAGTCAAGTTTCATCTAACTTGTCTGTTGGTCTCAGAGGGAGCCATCGTGGAGATCCTCTTCCCTCGTTGGCTCTTACCACTCCCCACAAAGCCAAAGAAGATAAGTCCCTCTGGTCTCCCTCTGTTGTCCTCCTTGTATCCCTACTACCCTCAAGGGCAGGACCAACCAGCGTGTTGTGACTGGTGGCTTTTTCCCCAGGAGTGTAGGTTCTGCATTGAGAGCCACAAAAAATGACCATGTCACACATAATCTGATCCCCTTCTGTGTTAGCAGATGTAATGCTTATCCCAGATCCCCATATGTCAAAGAAATGAGAAAATATAATTATTTATCAAATTTCCATTATTGCTTAGGGGTATATCGAGTTCCGTTAGCCCCTATCACCCCAATCATCCATGTTCAGTGCTGGAGACTGTACAATAGATTCAATCCAGGTTAATGGGACCCGCCGAAGTATACACAGCACTTCCTCAGCTGGGAATTTAACCTCTAACCTTCTGTTGACAAGCTGCTTCTCTTCCCCCATTACTCTATACGCTGCCAGTCATGTGCACGCACAATCGCTTCCTCATTAAATCCCTGTCTTTACGAATTGTGCCAGCCACAGTCTCTGGTGTGTTAATGGTTCAGTCACTTCATCTCCCCTCTGAATCCCTAGCGGGCAGAAGGCAGGGGAACTGGGAACGATGGGAAAGCGTGGTAGTCAGCGCACAGCCTGGGGGAAATAGAGCAGTAATCATTCTCCCATCACCTGTGTGGATGAAAGGATGCACAGATGTAGGGTCAGTGAGTTCTGACCCTACGGAGACGGGGTGGGTTCTGACCCTGCGGAGACGGGGCGGGTTCTGACCATGCGGAGACGGGGCGGGTTCTGACCATGCGGAGACGGGGCGGGTTCTGACCCTGCGGAGACGGGGCGAGTTCTGACCCTGCGGAGACGGGGCGAGTTCTGACCCTGCGGAGATGGGGCGGGACCAGGAGATTTTTCCTGACTACCTCAAGGTGGAAGACACCCAGGTTAGGACAAGTAATGCTTTAGAAAATAAACAGCTTCATGGGCCCAGCGTCATGGATGACTAGCATAGCTGGTCCCTCAGTTTAGAATTCTTCTTCGTGCTTCTAAACCTGCATTCCTTGCTGTTTGGGGTTTTAGGCTGGGTTTCTGTACAGCACTTTGTGACATCAGCTGATGTAAGAAGGGCTTAATAAATACATTTGATTGAAATTTGATTGATGTATTGGCTGCAGCAGTGGATGCCTCCTCCACCCCTGTTACAATCCTTCTTCCTCCTCCTCCCACCAGCCTCCCAGCTTGTGTAGTAGAGACACCCTCTATCTCCCGTGGTGGGTGCCCCACCGACATGTCTGGCCTGTGTGAGAGGCCATCTAAAGAGCATCCCTGCTGCACTGTTTGCTTAGCGAGGTCTGCACACCAATACGGGACACCGGGGGTGTATTGATAGATCAGCATGTGGGCGGCCCAATATGGTGCAGTCGACAGTAAACAAACGCAACCTCCTCCACCGCAGAAAGCCGGAGGCTATGTACACCCTGGGTGTGTGCCGTGGGCATCCCCTTACATCCACTGTCTCCTGCTATGTATGTACACTCTCTCCAGCTATAGCAATGGAGATCGCTATAGCTGGAGAGAGTGTATTGATATGATGCATTCATTAGGATAAGTTGTCATGGTTCCGACGCCAAAATAAAAGATAACCACTCTTATTCTCATGCCTGCTATGTTGAACTTCAGGGAGGGCAGACAGGACGCCTATGTATTCACATGCATGTACACTCAGTGGCCAGTTTATTAGGTACACCCATCTAGTACAGGTTCAGATCCCCCTTTGGCTCCAGAACAGCCTGAATTATTTGGGGCATGGAAACACTGCTCAATTGATATCAAGGGACCCAACGTGTGCCAGGAAAACATTCCCCACACCATTACACCACCAGCCTATACTGTTGACACCAAGCAAAATTCGTCGGACCAGGTAATGTTTTCCCACTCCTCAATTGTCCAGTGTTGGTGATCGTGTGCCCACTGGAGCCACTTCTTCTTGTTTTTAGCTGACAGGAGTGGAACCCGGTGTGGTCATCCGCTGCATTAGCCCATCCGTGACAAGGACCGACGAGTTGTGCGTTCCATTCTGCACAACACTGTACTGCGCCGTTATTTGCCTGTTTGTGGCCCACCTGTTAGTGTAACGGCTGTCGTAGTCGTTCTCCTCCTCAGACGAGGAGGAGCATGGATCGGACCAAGATGCGGATTGGTAAGTATTCATATTTTAATGGGAAAACAACAAACACTACAAAATACAACAACCGTGACTAACCTGAAACAGTCCTGTGTGGCCCAAACACTGACACAGGAACAAACACCCACAAAACACAAGTGAAACCCAGGCTGCCTTAGTATGATTCTCAATCAGGGACAACGATTGACAGCTGTCTCTGATTGAGAATCATACCAGGCCGAACACAAAATCCCAACATAGAAAATCAAACCTAGACCAACCCACCCAACTCACGCCCTGACCAACTAAAACAAATACAAAACAAAGGAAAACAGGTCAGGAACGTGACAGTTAGCTTGCACGATTCTTGACATTCTGCTTCCACCTCTCATCAACAAGCTGTTTACGCCCACAGGATTGCCGCTGACCATTCTCTGTAAACCCTAGACACTGTCATGCGTGAAAAGCGCAGGAGGCCAGCCGTTTGAGATACAGGAACCGGCATGCCAGGCACCGACAATCATACCACACTCAAAGTCGCTTAGGTCACTCGTTTTGCCCATTCTAACGTTCAATCGAACAGTAACTGAATGCTTCAATGACTATCTGCCTGTTTTATATGGCAAGCCACGACCGTGTGACTCACTGTCTGTAGGAGTGAACAATTTTCATGAGCAGGGTGGTGTACCTAATAAACTGTGTATGTTGGTGTGTTGTCAAGCTCAAGTGTCAAAATAAGATAAGCCAACAGCTTAGTCCATGCGAATTATGAGTTGTTGCTCGTTCCATGATTCATGAGTGCTTACGGGTGCATACCGATCTAAGTTTGTCTGTGGAGGGATCCGCAAGGTCCCCACATGCAATTTATCTCCACACCTGCGGGCCTCCGTTCTTCCAGAAGACATATGGATGAAGTGGTCACGAATAGTAGTCCATGTGGTTTTCAAGAGACTTTGAGTTATGAGCGCACCTGTCAATAAACTCTGGAAGGCAATACTTGCTTGTAGTCACACTGGGTTACTGACCATAGAAACACCATCACCGATCATGAACACTTGTATTCAGTTGGATGGAGGGGAGAGATTGAATGGGAGATTTATCAGATGTATCCATTGCCATAGTCAATAGGGGAGTTTTATTCAAGCTTGTCACATTGATTGGATATGATGCCGAGGAGATGTGTAGCCTATTGCATATTTAGGAAAAAATCCACACATCGCATTTTTTTTGCATAGCGGCGGGGTTGCATGACTTATACCAAATTATGCAATGCCTATGAGTCGCATTTGAGCGTCCGGAATCTTTTAGAAGTTGAACTTCTATGATTTCAAATACAGTAGCTTGTGACCTTTTGGGCTTAAACCATATTCTTACTCTCTCAACAGTAGGCTACATAAGGTATTGTCATGCGGAAGGAAGCGTGTATTGGGATCCTTTCAGGGATCAGCCCCTGGTTACCTACCACCTTGATTTCCTTAAACCCTCCCCTGGATCCGTACAATCAATCAAATGTAACATATAGGTGAGGATAATCAATTTGTTCGCCAGTTACATTCCAATAAAACTCCCCACAGACCTTGATTACCCGTGTGAATTGGATTAAAGTAATAGATCATCCTGACAAATTTGACCTGTTCCAATGAACCCCGAAAAATCGTCCATTCCAAATCTGCTCATCGATGGAGGAACCTGTGGCTCGAACAAATCCACTAACAGAAGGTGACATTTTAAGTGACATGGTCTTTAAATGTCTATCAGTTTCATTCAAGATGTTATGTTTGATTTACAAAATCGGCACCATGTGGCTGATGCTCAACAGAGTCAGCCGCAGTACTTATGAATAAAATATAATAAGGTCTGTTAAAACAAGATGATCCCTCTAATATGGTTTGTACTGGCCAGCGAGTGCAGTGCCCTCTCAGCTAAAACGGACACACACAGCCCAGGCTACATAGCCATCAAGTAGTGGAGCTTATAACTCCACAGCCTCCTCAAGATTTTAGCTGTGTATGAATATCACCATTCAGACCTTAACTACTACTGTGTTGTGGATACATTAGTGAACAGTTGCATTAGTGAGTACAACTTTGTCGATTCCATTAAAGCAGTTTATGTGGGAAGCATATACACTTTTCTCTTTTTTCTCTCTCCATCAGACCAAGTAGCTCTATAAAACCATTGTCATGGCCTGTTCTCTGCCTTCTTCCACACTTCTTAAAATTAAATGACACATTTGCGCATTGTACTAAGTAGCTACTCACCATCTTGCACCGACAAACACAGTCCTATCAAACTTTGCAGTATTATTTTTTTGTGTGTTTTATTTCTTACATTATTTTGTCAGAATGTTTCTTGTATTATTACCTATAGCCGGAAATAACTTTTGAATACTAGATCGGTGGTCACTCACCAGAAATTTGACTTACCTGAACTGGATCATTTGTTTGAACTTCACAAGGCAGCTCTATTCCTCCCGGGGGCTGCACCAAAATGCTGTAGAAGAGGTAGAAGGAGTGGGGCCCTAGTCAGACTCAGACAGCATGCATACCGTACCATCCAAATCAAATCAAATGTATTTATTTAGCCCTTCTTACCTCAGCTGATATATCAAAGTGCTGTACAGAAACCCAGCCTAAAACCCCAAACAGCAAGCAATGCAGGTGTAGAAGCACGGTGGCTAGGAAAAACTCCCTAGAAAGGCCAAAACCTAGAAAGAAACCTAAAGAGGAACCACCTATGAGGGGTGGCCAGTCCTCTTCTGGCTGTGCCGGGTGGAGATTATAGCAGAACATGGCCAAGATGTTCAAATGTTCATAAATGACCAGCATGGTCAAATAATAATAATCACAGTAGTTGTCGAGGGTGCAACAAGTCAGCACCTCAGGAGTAAATGTCAGTTGGCTTTTCATAGCCGATCATTGAGAGTATCTCTTCCGCTCCTGCTGTCTCTAAAGAGTTGAAAACAGCAGGTCTGGGACAGGTAGCACGTCCGGTGAACAGGTCAGGGTTCCATAGCCGCAGGCAGAACAGTTGAAACTGGAGCAGCAGCACGGCCAGGTGGGGAGGTAGGGACAGCAAGGAGTCGTCATGCCAGATAGTCCTGAGGCATGGGCCTAGAGAGAAAGAAAGAGAGAAAGAGAGAATTAGAGAGAGCATACTTAAATTCACACAGGACACCAGATAAGACAAGAGAAATACTCCAGATATAACAGACTGACCCTAGCCCCCCGACACATAAATTACTGCAGCATAAATACTTGAGGCTGAGACAGGAGGGGTCAGGAGACACTGTGGCCCCATCCGATGATACCCCCGGACAGGGCCAAACAGGCAGGATATAACCCCACCCACTTTGCCAAAGCACAGCCCCCACACCACTAGAGGGATATCTTCAACCACCAACTTACCATCCTGAGACAAGGCAGAGTATAGCCCACAAAGATCTCCGCCACGGCACAACCCAAGGGGGGAGCCAACCCAGACAGGAAGATCACGTCAGTGACTCAACCCACTCAACCCACGCAAGTGACGCACCCCTCCTAGGGACAGCATGGAAGAGCACCAGTAAGCCAGTGACTCAGCCCCTGTAATAGGGTTAGAGGCAGAGAATCCCAGTGGAGAGAAGGGAACCGGCCAGGCAGAGACAGCAAGGGTGGTTCGTTGCTCCAGAGCCTTTCCGTTCACCTTCACACTCCTGGGCCAGACTACACTCAATCATATGACCTACTGAAAAGATGAGTCTTCAGTAAAGACTTAAAGGTTAAGACCGAGTCTGCTTCTCTCACATGGGTAGGTAGACCATTCCATAAAAATGGAGCTCTATAGGAGAAAGCCCTGCCTCCAGCTGTTTGCTTAGAAATTCTAGGGACAATTAGGAGGCCTGCGTCTTGTGACCGTAGCGTACATGTAAGTATGTACGGCAGGACCAAATCGGAAAGATAGGTAGAAGCAAGCCCATGTAATGCTTTGTAGGTTAGCAGTAAAACCTTGAAATCAGCCCTTGCCTTAACAGGAAGCCAGTGTAAGGAGGCTAGCACTGGAGTAATATGATTTTAAAAATGTGGTTTTAGTCAGGATTCTAGCAGCTGTATTTAGCACTAACTGAAGTTTATTTAGTGCTTTATCCGGGTAGCTGGAAAGTAGAGCATTGCAGTAGTCTAACCTTGAAGTAACAAAAGCATGGATTCATTTTTCTGCATCATTTTTGGACAAGTTTCTGATTTTTGCAATGTTACGTAGATGGAAAAAAGCTGTCCTTGAAACAATCTTGATATGTTCGTCAAAAGAGAGAACAGGGTCCAGAGTAACGCCGAGGTCCTTCACAGTTTTATTTGAGACGACTGTACAACCATCAAGATTAATTGTCAGATTCAACAGAAGATCTCTTTGTTTCTTGGGACCTAGAACAAGCATCTCTGTTTTGTCCGAGTTTAAAAGTAGAAAGTTTGCAGCCATCCACATCCTTATGTCTGAAACACAGGCTTCTAGCGAGGGCAATTTTGGGGCTTCGCCATGTTTCATTGAAATGTACAGCTGTGTCATCCGCATAGCAGTGAAAGTTAACATTTATGTTTTCGAATGACATCCCCAAGAGGTAAAATATATAGTGAAAACAATAGTGGTCCTAAAACGGAACCTTGAGGAACACTGAAATTTACAGTTGATTTGTCAGAGGACAAACCATTCACAGAGACAAACTGATATCTTTCCGACAGATAAGATCTAAACCAGGTCAGAACTTGTCCGTGCAGACCAATTTGGTTTTCCAATCTCTCCAAAAGAATGTGGTGATCGATGGTATCAAAAGCAGCATTAAGGTCTTGGAGCACAAGGACAGATGCAGAGCCTCGGTCTGACACCATTAAAAGGTAATTTACCACAATTTACCATCCACCGCTTCCGAATATATTACTCACAAACGTTCAGTCCCTGGGCAATAAAGAAGACAAGCTCAGGGCAAGGATCTCCTTCTGGAGAGACATCAGGGACTGTAACATACTCTTGTTTTACAGAATCATGGCTCTCTCAGGATGTATTGTCTCTGTCCATCGTGCGGACAGGAAGAAAGAACTCTCTGGGTGATTGCGGTAACGTACAGATCACCATTAAATGCCGATCACATTTACTCCAGAGATAATTTTCTTCATCATCACTACCGCAAGTCTACCAATACATCTCCTTTGCTACACATGCAACATGGACCTTGGATCACTGCTTCTTTCCCTTCTGGGACAGCTATAAGGTCCTCCCTTCGACAAATCAGATCACGCCTCCATTTTGCTCCTCCCCACCTATAGGCAGGGACTTAAACACAAAGCTCCCATGGTAAGGACTGCTCAACATTGGTCTGAACAATCATAATCTATGCTTCAAGATTGTTTTGATCACGCAGACTGGGAAATGTTCCGGGTCACCTTTGAGAATAGTATCGACGTATACGGGTCTTTCTATAAACTAGAGTATCAGTGAGGATTCCCTACACAGGACAACTTGTTACAGCTGTTGTCATAACTAATTGTTAATAATCAGCTAATTGTTTTCATGTCATTACATTAAGATATAAGACGGAACATAGCTAGAGTCAATAAAATTCATGACTTGATTTCAAATCTATGTTTAACCCTTTCTCATGATTGGTGTTTTGACAGATTTGTCCAAAATTGTGTGACATAAAACATAACTTTTCTGTCCTTGCATTTATGGTAGTGTAAGTTGTCGTTATATCATATATTAAGCATTAATCAGTTAGATTAGACATTGAATTAGACATTGAACTTGAACCCTGTAAGATTCCTGGACAGTTCTTTATAATGAGATCTCAGAAATGCAGTGTAACTACGTAACATTTCGTATCTCCTTATGTTACGGCGTGAAAACAGGTTTCATGGTCACACAAACCCAAAATGATGTATCCAATAGCAAAATCGAATACTTTTAATAACTGAACGAGTCACTTTACCTTAATACTTAAAACCTAAATCAATAATGTCACTAACGTGGTTCTTCAATAATTATATATAATATTTGTTGGATGCGGATTTGGTGTCGGAGTGGTTTAATTACGCCATGATATTTTCACACATCTGATCCAGGAAGGAATTTTCTGAATGACATTGAAGTGACGAACAGCTGTTGAGATAGCGCATGCGATGCAACAACAGCCCAAGTGCTGGAAAAAAGGTGTTCGCAAGGAATGTCCAGACTATTTTGTTGTATAATTTGCAGTGGTTTAAAGTAAAAATACTTTGAAGTACTACTTAAATCATTTTTTGGGGTATCTGTACTTTACTATTTATATTTTTGACAACTTTTACTCCACTACATTCCTAATGAAAATATGTACTTTTTACTTCCATAAATTTTCCCTGATACCTAAAAGTACTCATTACATTTCGAATGCTCAGGCAGGACAGCAATATGGTCTAATTCACACACCTATCAATATAACGCGTTGTCGTCCCTACTGCTTTCTGATCTGGCGTACTCACTAAACACAAATGCTGCGTTTTGTAAATGATGCTAGAGTGCTAGAGTGTGCCCCTGGCTGTAATTTTCTTTTTTTAAATGGTGCCGTCTGGTTTGCTTAATATAAGGTATTCAATATATAGCATTTACTTTTTACTTTTACTCACGTACGACAATTTAATACTTTTTTCACCACTGCACTTAAAGCTGCAAATTCACATAGAAATGTGAGTTATAGAGCTGTCATTCTCATTGAAAGCAAGTCTAAGAAGTGGTAGATCTGTTCTATGTGCGCTATTTCTATGCTTGCCGTTCTTAAGTTTAGTTTTTGCGTCTTTTAGTTTTGCTTTTGTACACCAGCTTCAAACAGCTGAAAATACAATAGTTTTGGTTATTGAATGGATATTTCACAGCGGTTTATATGGTACAATGATTCTGTACACATTGCTTTTTTTGTCACATGAACTGTAATTAGAATTTTAGTAACCAGGAAATGGTAGAGCGATATCTGCATATTGTAATATTATTATTATTTATTTTTTCCCCCTTTTTTCCCCCAATTGGTAGTTACAACCCCGCTTGTAAGAAGTGACAAAGAGCTTTAATAGGACCAGGGCACAAATAATAACAATCAATACTTTTGCTCTTTATTTAGCAATCTTACATATAAAACCTTATTTGTTAATTGAAAATTGTGAATAACTCATCACAGATTAATGAGAAGGGTGTCCTTGAAAGGATGCACATAACTCTGCAATGTTGGGTTGTATTGGAGAGAGTCTCAGTTTTACATCATTTTCCACACAGTCTGTGCCTGTATTTAGTTTTCATGCTAGTTAGGAACGAGAATGCCAAGGCAGGATACGCTGAGCGCAGCCTAATCCAGAAATCTGGTAGTGGATTCTGATTAAATAAAATTTCACAGAACCGCTTGTTGCAATTTCGATGAGACTCTCTTATTCAGATATCGGTAAGTGGACTGGAGGCAGGGCATTAAAGGGATAACGAATCCAGTTGTTTGTGTCGCCCATTTTGGGAAAGTACCTGCGTAATTTCTTCGATATATCACATTTGACATTGTCCGTAAGCTTGAGTTCATTTACACACAAAAAAAATCATACAATGATGGAAAGACTTGTGTGTTGTCCTTGTTAATGCAGACAGAGAAGAGCTCCAATTTCTTAATCATAGCCTCAATTTTGTCCTACACATTGAATATAGTTGCGGAGAGTCCCTGTAATGCTAGAGTCAGATCATTCAGGTGAGACAAAGCATCACCCTGATAGGCCAGTCGTGTGAGAAACTCGTCATCATGCAAGCGGTCAGACAGGTGAAAATGATGGTCAGAAAAGTTTAAGCTTGTCTCTCTTTCTTTTTTTTTACGGGTCAATACTTTGCCCCTTAATAACCAGCGCACTTCTGTATATTGTAAAAGCGTTACATGGTCGCTGGCCGTATCATTGCAAGGTGCAGAAAATACACGAGAGTTTAGGGGCCTTGCTTTAACATAGTTAACCATTTTCACTGTAGTGTCCAAAATGTCTTTCAAGCTGTCAGGCTTTCCTTTGGCAGCAAGAGCCTCTTGGTGGATGCTGCAGTGTACCCAAGTGGCATCGGGAGCAACTGCTTGCACAGACTCCACTATGTCTCCCTGTCATGGCTTTGCGCCATCAGTACAGATACCAACACATCTTGAACCAAAGTCCATTTGATGTCACAAAGCTGTCCAGTACTTTAAAAATATCCTCTCCTGTTGTCCAGTGGTTTGCAGAAGAGAATGTCTTCCTTAATTGACCCCCCATAAACGTAACGGACATATACCAGGAGCTGTGCCAGGCCCACCGTCCGCATTTTTCTCCTGCCATTTTTCTCTGTTTCTAAAAGAGATTTTCATCTCTGTCACATATGGAACCGTTATCAGTTGCGCTGTTTAGAATGGTGTTTTCCCGTGAATTGCATTTTGGCAAATGTTTTTATTGGCTGCTTCATTACATGACTAGGATTGTGTCTCTGGCTTCTGGCCAACAAAATAAAGTTGATTTGAAAACCAATAGAACAGGAGAAAAATGGCATAGCGGTGGGTCCAATAGGGAAGTAAATGGAAATATATTTGCCCAAATTATATATTTACTCCTGTCTATACAGAACAAAAATGAAATCATTCAAAATACTTCACCAGAAAGCAATAGGCCTAGCTGATTATTGAGTTGCAGTTGTCAGTGAAAAGCATCAAAAAATATGTGTGAAGATGTGTCTTGAGTATAATTGTAAATGTTTTTGACAAGAAGGAGAGGGGTGTGTGGCGAAGATATAGGTGAGTCTCTCTCCATAATGGCTCCGCTTGTCATCGGCAAGGATTAGAGAGTTTAAAAAAAATCTAATTTAATGGATTTGAGCTAAGCACAGGCAAAATCCTACAGGAAAATCTGGTTCAGTCTGCTTTCCAATAGACACTGGGAGACAAATTCACCTTTCAGAAGGACAATAACCTAAAGCACAAGGCCAAATATACACTGGAGTTGTTTACCAAGATGATATTGAATGTTTCTGAGTGGCCTAGTTACAGTTTTGACTTAAATCGATTTTAAAATCTATGGTAAGACTGTCTAGCAATGATCACAACCAACTTGACAGAGCTTGAAGAATTTAAAAAAGAATAACGTGCAGATATTGTACAATCCAGTTGTGCAAAGCTCTTAGACACTTACCCAGATAGACTCACAGCTGTAATCGCTGCCAAAGTCGATTCTAACGTATTGACTCAGAGGTGTGAATACTTATGTAAATTAGATATTTCTGTATTTAATTTTCAAGAAACAAACATGAGTTGTGGAATTCAGTAGAAGGACATGGCTTTACAGTTAATATTACTGAAAATGTATGAATTCTGTGTGTTAGTAGTTTTGAATATTGTTTTGGCCTATGATCAGTACTATTTTCTAAGATAACCTTTTTTAACATTAAACCCATCTTCTCTTGAGATTAAAGTAATATTTACAGTTTTACTGCAAGACATGAATGCAACAATGATGTCTGTTCTTCAAATTAGGTATTTTATTGGCTCTACTGCTGTGGACACTTGGGGTAAGGCAAATAATGTCCTTTTTTTATTTGGGTGAACTATCCCTTTAACAGTTTGTTCTGTCAATCAATCACTGTGGGTGGGATTGTCAGGAGAGGGTCAGGATGTTTGTGAATCGCAGAGTTGGTAGGGTTTAAAACCTGCCAATCAATCACTGTGGGTGGGACTTTGAGGGGAGGTGGTAGATTAGTAATCTATTAAGAAAAACGACTCTAATCCACTCTTTAATTTATTGTGGCAAAAACTTAATCTAGTCTTTCAATTTAGTTTATTGTGTAAAAAAACTAAGAAAAATGGTTGTGTTCTGTCAAGTAATCATGGATTCCCTTTTGAGAAACAATATAGAATTGCAGGATATATTTTTTTAAACGCACACATTTTCAAGGAGAGGACCCCCAGACCCCCCCGACAGATTGTGCACCCCCACTTTTATCCGAAGTCAGGTGCTCATGAATAGACCTACGGGTATGACTGAAGAATAAAGCATGTGTTAAACATTGTCTTTGCTACACAGGAAGCAGCAGTTGACTACTCCGTTCACATGACCGTTACGGGTACTTTGGTATACTGTACCTAACGATCCCGCCCCTTTTGGGGGGTAAACAAATGCAAGATGCCATAGACGTCAATATAATTTGACATATTTTACACACCGGTATTTTAGTAGCCCGAACACATAAATAAATGACTGTATGTGCAACAGACATGTCGAGTGATTACTTTGCAACGCTGCCTGCTCTTGAGCATTCGTGTTACACAGAAAAGTTACGATTGATCCATCTTCCCTCATGTCCCTTCAGTCTCCCTACTTCAAACTGGAGCAATGATCCTACACAATGGCCAGAAATGTCCTATCCGGACATCTATTCCTACTTGATAGAATTTCCAGGTATGTTATCAGCTATAAATGTCCATTCCTGGTGCTATATTTTTTGTTTTATGTCTGTCACCGAGATTCTTGATTTTTCAGGTTTGGTTGGCAGTCCTGTTTACTGATGTTACTAGCTCGAGTGGGTGGCTGCTTTGACAGTGGGATGCATAAACCATTTAGCTGGACAAGACCTTGACAAGACCTTGAGTACAAAGGCCTTGTTACCAAAATGAAATACATTTTAATTGGTTTTACAGTTTAATGCTACATGAATTCAAACTCCAAATTAATTAGTGCAGACCTACATTTTTACTTGGACTAGTTAATGATAGTTTCATTTTTATTTCCATAAAATAGGGATATATACACAGCAAATAAAATGAAGAACTACATATCTCAAGTATACTTCTTTACCAGTGGATGGGTGCAGGTGATTTGCCATGTAGAACCTGAAACATCTGACTGCACTATCTTCAAGACCCAAGTTACGCCATCCTGGAGGGTTACTGAGAAGCCTCACAACACCTGGGTGGCTGTTAAAAATGATGGGAAGATAAAAGTTGCTCACTGTGACTGTATGGCAGTCTAAGCACAAACAGTAATTACATACCTTTAAAAGTGCACTTAAATCCAGAAAATATTAATGCACTGACTTCATGTACGGCAGGGGTGTCAAAGTCAAATGGACGGAGGGCCAAATAAAAAATTTAGCTACAAGCCGAGGGCCGGACTGTTCGAATGTTCATTGAAAATTTTTTAAATGACGCATATAGTCTAGTGAACCTAATTGAACCTACTGAAAACCTAACAAATATATTCCAATATGATCAGATAAATAAAGCAATATTTTCTTATGGCTCTGTCAGTAATCTTTAATTTTCAACAGACACAAAAGACAAATTTCCTTTATATAAAAATCCCCATAACATGAACATTAAATGAAAGAAACCGGTATTCAAGGCACCATCAGTAGCCTATATTTTACTAGTTTAGCAAAAGTGGGCTAAATTTACTTCAAAGAAAAAAACAATAATAGCAATTTTCTATCATCACTCAACTGAAATATTTTTAAAATATAATTGGATTGAAATACAATAAAATAAAGTGCAAAAATCTATTAATCAAAAACAACACTTTGTTTAAGGAGAAGTAACATGCAGTGAAAACAAATATTAAACTTTCACTTTTAAACTTGAACTGAGTAAAAACTCTAAATATGTGATTGCACAGTAATGTTCACTTGTTTGAGGTTGAGGGTGATACTTGGTGGTGTCCATCTTTTCCACAAGTTCATCAATGTTCGGGGTAAGGCTCTGAGCTGAGGAAATCCTCAGAATTGAGTGGAGGTGTTCAGCAGTAAGTCGACTTCTGTGTGATGTTTTGTTCAGGTTCATCAAAGAAAACAGTTGTTCACACAGGTATGTGCTGCCAAACATAGACAACGTTTGAGCAGCCTGGATGCGCAGCTGGGGCATTGTGTCGGGGAGGAAACGGGCGAACTCCGCAGCACCCACTGCCGCATATTTTGCCCTCAGTGCATCATTGCATTGGAGGTCAATCAACTCCATTTGAGGTTTGGTGGTGAGCTTTCCACGTCAACAGCAAATGGGTTACCGAGCAGTTCCAACCTGCTTTTTGTGCTTCAAAGTCAGCAAATCGGCGTCGAAAGTCAGCGGCAAGCATACCTTTTTATCAGCCAACTGTGCGCTCGGGAACGCACTGGTAGAGAGCTTCTCTTTCATGGTCTGGCAGCTGGGAAAGTGGCTCAAATTTTCTTTCCGCATCTGCGTCTCCCACAGGTCAGTTTGGTTTTAAATGCCTTCACTGTACTGTACATATCAGAGATGACATGATCCCGACCCTGCAGCTGCAAGTTCATTGCATTCAGATGACTCGTAATGTCACACAGAAAAGCCATTTCACACAGAAACATTTCGTCTCGGAGTTGTGTTGTGTCTTTCCCTTTGCGTTCCAAGAACAGACAAATCTCCTCACGAAGCTCGAAACATCTTTGAAGCACCTTTCCCTGGCTTAGCCATCGCACCTCTGTGTGATAAGGCAAATCACCATGCTCCGTTTCTAACTCCGTCAGAAATGCCTTGAACTGGCGGTGATTCAAACCTTGGCTCTGATAAAGTTAACTGTGCGCGTGATGATGCTCATTACATGCTCCATTTTCAAGGCTTTACCGCACAACGCTTCCTGGTGTATGATACAATGATAAGCTGTCAGCTCACCTGTCGCGTTTTCCTCTTGCATCTTTTCCCGGATCTTCGCCACCAGTCCGCTCCTGTGTCCACACATCGCAGGTGCTCCGTCGGTTGTCAAACCCACGAGTTTTCCCAAGGCAGCTCCATCTCATTTACACATCTTGACACCTCTTCATACAATCATGCCCCGTAGTTGTGCCATGCATAGGACGTAAAGCCAAAAACTCCTCTGTCACGCTTAGGCTGGAGTCCACTCGCGGATGAAAATTGACAACTGGGCAATGTCAGAAATGTCGGTGCTCTCATCCACAGCCAAGGAATATGCAATGAAATCTTTTCCCTTTTTCACAAGCTGCTCTTTTAGATTGATGGACAACTGGTCTACTCTCTCGGCAATGTGTGTTTCTGCTCAGACTCACATTTAAAAAGAGTTGCCTTTTTTCTGGGCAAACTTCGTCACAAACTTTAATCATGCAGGTTTTTGATGAAATCCCCCTCCGTAAATGGCCGGGCTGATTAGCCATCTCTTCTGCCAAAATAAAACTGGCCTTGACAGCAGCCTGGCCTTGTGATTTGGCTTTTTTGAACAGAGCCTGCGAGATTTGAGGCCTCGTTTTAATTCCTCTGGCCTTTGTAGCCTTTGTTCCATGTCCATATTCTTGTTTTTGTCCGCGTGTTTCGTTTCATAATGTCGTCTCAGATTATACTCTTTCAGTACCGCCACACTTTCTCCACACAGAAGACACACAGGTTTTCCAGCTACCTCCGTGAACATATACTCCGACTCCCACCTTGTTTGAAACCCCCGGTTCTCAGTGTCCACCTTCCGTTTTGCCATTTTTGATGGGTATCTGAAAGTTAATTTTACTGTGATGCTGACGACTGCTGTGCCAATAAATATTGAAATGAAGCAGCCTACTGCTCGGTGCGTCACCGTTGCATTGTGGGAAATGTAGAATTGGTGCGTGTAAAAGATCTGCGGGCTGCCGGCTTGCTGCGGTCTGCGGGCCGGTTCTAATAATAAATCAAGATCATCCCAGGGGCCGTAAAAAACCTTCTCGCGGGCCGGATGTGGCCCGCGGGCCTTGACTCTGACATATGTGATGTACGGGGTCAATTCCATTTCAATTCCAAAAATGTTCTACCTGAAAGAGCAGTACTTTTTGAGCATTGGAACCTGGATTGATGGAAATGAAATTGAATTGGCCCCATAAATGACTGCCTTCATTAATTCTTTAGACTAGGTGAAAGCTGTTCACATTTTGGTGCTGTCCTGTCCAAATTGGAAGCTTCTGTCCACCTGGGTTACAGGAGTGTGGCATGTACCAGCACTGCCTGTGCCTGGAATAACATATCCACCAAAACAGTAGAACCAGCAATGATTAAAGATATTGAATTCTACACAGAAAAAGTAAAAGAAACTAGGAAGAGGATTGAGGAGACCCATCTCCAAATCTTCAACTTCACAGGAAAAGCAGCTGCTCCAGATGTTCTCAGTGACACAGGAATGTCCCATTAGCCTCAGTATATTCAAGAACCACGCTGATGTTTTCACCACCAAACCCTGGTTCAATAATCTAGAAGGTTTTACAGATGAGCAAGTTTCTCAGGTGGGGGAGGAAACTAAAAGAGCAGACTGCCTGTAAGGCTTGGCACCAACATAGAGCAGGACAGACCACAGGGTTATTCACACATAGCTGGAAGAACCATCCCAAGCACATATTAAAGACAACAGCAAAAGTCAATCAGTTGACAACCAAATCATTCTATGGGGCAAGGACCATGAGGTGGATGCCATAGACACGTACACATATGCATTAGGCCTGAGCACTGCCATATCACATACCTCTACTACGATATTAGTATCAGACCAGGTATATACAGTGCATTCAGAAAGTATTCAGACCCCTTGGCATTTTTCATATTTTGTTGCGTTGCAACCTTATTCTGAAATGGATTCAATTGTTTTTTCCCTTATCAATCTTAGCCCTTAGCACATAATTGTTAAAAATGTATAAAAAAATGTTTAAGTGAAATATAACATTTACATAAGTAAATGTTATGTTATGAGACTCGAAACTGAGCTCAGGTGTTCCCCTGTTTCCATTGATCATCAGTGACATGTTTCTGCAACATGATTAGTGTCCACCTGTGGTAAATTCAATGGATTGGACATGATTTGGAAAGGCACACAACTGTTTTTATAAGGTCCCACAGTTGACAGTGAATGTCAGAGCAAAAACCAAGCCATGAGGTCGAAGGAATTTTCCATAGAGCTCCGAGACAGGATTGAGTCGAGGCACAGATCTGGGGAAGGGTACCAAAAAATGTCTGCAGCATTGAAGGTCCCCAAGAACACAGTGGCCTCAATCATTCTTAAATGGAAGAAGTTTGGAACCACCAAGACTCTTCTGATAGCTAGCCTCCCGGCCAAACTGAGCAATCGCGGCAGAAGGGCCTTGGTCAGGGAGGTGACCAAGAACCCGATGGTCACTCTGACAGCGCTCTAGAGTTGGTCTGTGGAGATGGGAGAACCTTCCAGAAGGACAACCATCTCTGCAGCCCTCCACCAATCAGGCCTTTATGGTAAAGTGACCAGACGGAACCCCTCCTCAGTAAAAGGCACATGACAGCCCACATGGAGTTTGCCAAAAGACACCTAATGGACTCTCAGACCATGAGAAATAAGATTCTCTGGTCTGATGAAACCAAGATTGAACTCTTTGACCTGAATGCCAAGCGTCACATCTGGAGGAAACCTGGCGCCATCCCTACAGTGATGCATGGTGGTGTCAGCATCATGCTATGGGGATGTTTTTCAGCGGCAGGGCCTGGGAGACTAGTCAGGATTGAGGGAAAGATGAACGGAACCAAGTACAGAGAGATCCTTGATGAAAACCTGCTTTAGAGCACTTAGGACTTCAGACTGGGGCCCAGCCAGAGCCAGGACTTGAACCCGATCCAACATCTTTGGAGAAACCTGAAAGTAGCTGTGTAGCGACACTCCCCATCCAACCTGACAGAGCTAGAGAGTATCTGCAGAGAAAAATGGGGAAACTCCCCAAATACAGGTGTGCCAAGCTTGTAATGTCATACCCAAGAAGACTCAAGGATGTAATCGCTGCCAGAAACAATTTAATGAATTTCAGGATAAGGCTGTAATGTAATGTAAAAAAATGTGACCCGATTCAGGAAATTAGGCGTATGTTGCAAGTCATGACTTCAGAAGAGCCATTTGAAGGTCAAACATCTTTTTTATCGAAATGTGTTTTTTTGGCAGAAATGCCTTCTTGAACATGTGAACTTTCATGTGCCTTAATAACAAATTTTTATGCCATCTGTAAATATGAATAAAGTTGTTAAATTAAGAGCCTAGTTGGTTTATCCACAGAAAAAGTCAGGAACCTTCGATTGGCTGAGATAATGAGTGGGCTGGACATGCCCTTTGTTGAGTTTCAGATTGTTCTGCGATGTAGCATCTTGTGTCTATAAAGTGAGCTGCTCGGTATGTGTAGATAATCCTTTCTACTGCAGTTTTTGCTAAAGATATAACGTTAGCCATGGTGAACTGTAAATATGTTGCTACTGCTCTCAATAACATTGCTGCCCTGAATTTATCAGGCGCTATCGACAAAGGTCAGCGGGAAAAAGTTGTGATGGACTACTTTCTGGAGGACGATTGTGCCATCCTGACTCTTTCTGACTCTGAAAATGAATCAGACGATGAAGAAATCCCTGATTTAGGTAAAAACATTTTCATTGAAGCAGACATTGTAGAGAGGCTTCTGATGACGGTGATGGGGAAGAAACGGCGATCACGGAAGAAGTTGACCGAGTTTTGACATCAGTGGCACACAACGGGCCAAACAAGCTGTGCTAAACTAAACGGAAACAACACAGGAAGTCTTACTTAATGAAAGGGGTCTGCCGGGAAGCTTTTATCCATGTACTGTATACGGGTAAGAATCTAGCTACAGTTTCAGATAGTATACGTTTCTAATGTTGTCAGAAAGTTGTTTTCATTGCAAGTTAAGGCTTGCTGTTAGCTAGCCAGCTGGAGTTTGATGGCTGGCTTGCTAGCTAACGTTGACATTGAACCTAATGTTATTTAGCTTGCTATGACAATCGGTTTGTATTGCTAGTAACGTTATTCTATGGATTGGGATTATAGTTCATTTTTTAGCTAGCTAACGTTAATGTGACATGTTTAAACAAAAGACCAGTTAAAGCTTGCTGTTAGCTGGCTAACATTAACGTGATATGTCTAAACCGAAGACCCCAAGTTAAAGCTCGCTGTTAGCTAGCTAACGTTAGCTGAGGTTAGATGGCTGGCTTGCTAGCTAACATTCATTTACGTGTAACGTTAGTGATGTTTTCTCAGAAAGCCATTTCGCATTGCTAGTTATAGCCTAATGTTAGCTAATTAACATTGAACCTATTTGGTTAACTTTAGGTAGCTATGACAATCGGTTTGTATTGCTAGTTAAAGCTTGCTGTTAGCTAGCCTCTACAGGATCGTTGGGTCCCCTGCGGGACGATTGAGCTTACGTAGGCTAATGCAATTAGCATGAGGTTGTAAGTAACAAGAACATATACATACACTACCATTCAAATGTTTGGGGTCACTGAAATGTCCTTGTTTTTAAAAGAAACCCAAATTTTTGTCCATTAAAATAACATCAAATTGATCAGAAATACAGTGTAGACATTGTTAATGTTGTAAATGACTATTGTAGCCTGAAACGGCTGATTTTAATGGAATATTTTCATAGGCGTACAGAGGTCCATTATCAGCATCCTTCACTCCTGTGTTTCAATGGCACGATCTGTTAGCTAATCCAAGTTTATTATTTTAAAAGGATAATTGATCATTAGAAAACCCTTTTGCAATTATGTTAGCACAGCTGAAAACTATTGTCCTGATTAAAGAAGCAATAAAACTTGCCTTCTTTAGACTAGTTGAGTATCTAGAGCATCAGCATTTGTGGGTTCGATTACAGGCTCAAAATGGCCAGAAACAAAGACCTTTCTTCTGGCTGGTGCTTTGTCCTCGTCAAGCAGCGCTTCAGAAAGACCAGAGTGAACACTTTGTCTGAGATTGCTGGTGTTGTGAAGGACAGCACTGTGACAGGGGTCAACATCCCTCAGCTGGTTGGACTGGAGGACGGTGCTAGTGGAAAGCTATGGCTGGCAACAACACCTGACTCTGTACTTCAGGCCGCTGCCACAGTTCAAGCAGTACCAGCACTTCAGGGGGAAATCATTATCATTGCATTGTATGAGGTTATTCTTCTTATCTAAACTTGGGAGGTGAATTGATGTTGTGCAGGGTTGTAATGTCTTCTGATTTTTTGTGGTTGTTATTCCCTGTTTTACAGCTTTGATGCTCTGGAGCCTGGTGTTGTTGTCACCAAGGAGCGTTGGGACTCAGTCTGGACCAGGTTTCAGCTGCTGCGCAACGCTGACATCCTTCCTCCCATAGATGGTCTGCCTGTACAAGCACCACCTGCACTGGACACAGCTAAATAAACATATATGTTTGAGAAGATCAAGGGGTTTTGTGACGAAGAGGCTATGGACATCACATGCCCTGCACCAAAGTCAAGGGCAGGACAGAAACAGGTTCTCCGAATATAGATTCCCTTGTGTATGCGTGGTTCGGACGGACCAGTCATCAGCACTATCTGCAGTGCCTCTATTCACATGACTCTCTCCTAACACACACGCCATACTTTGCTGCTACTATTTCTTTTATCCTGCTGCTCAGCCACTTTACCCCTGATTGTATGCATACAACTACCTCATCTATCACTATTGTTATTGATATTGTTCTCGTACGTACTGTTGCTTTTTTTAATTTGACACTATCTATTTCTGATATTGCTACTATGCAAGTAACCATTTGGCTGTACTGTTTACACCTTCTGTAGAGACCCATCCACTTAGCAAGACTTGGCAAAATATTGATATATAAAATTAATATTGATATGTGTGGTCATAAAATGATTTTGTGACTTACCACAACAATATCATGTGACCGTATCAAGTGTCCAACACAGAAATATATGGCGCATGCATCTGTTTATGTACTGTACATGTGCACCTCATTCAGGTTTCAACTCAGGTTGCATGGCCTTAATTAACTTATGTATGGAAAACTATGTGATAAGTGCATGTGTAACAGTATATACAATATTCTAATGTACTGGTGTGAAGGCATTTGGGCAGTGGTGTAAAGTACTTATGTAAAACTCCTTTTAAGTATTTTGGGGGGGTATCTGTACATTACTTTACTCTATATTGTTGGCAACATTTACTTCACTACATTACGAAAGAAAATAATGTACTTTTTACTCCATACATTTTCCCTGACACCCAAAAGTACTCGTGACATTTTGACAGGAAAATTGTCCAATTCACACACTTATCAAGAGAACATCCCTACTGCCTCTGATCTGGCAGACTCACTAAACACAAATGCTTCATTTGTAAATTATGTCTGTGTTGGAGTGTGCCCCTGGCTATCCATCAATACAAATAAAGAGAAAAAATTGTGCCACCTGGTTTAATATAAGGAATTGGAAATGTTTATACTTTTACTCAAGTATGACCATTTAGTACTTTCTCCACCACTGGATGTGGCTGGGGGTTAAAGCATTTATTTCACATGACCCATCAATTTAGACAAGAGTGTCTGGGTGCGTGTAATCTATTATTTATAAAATATTTTTATCTGGACACTTTCTGTTTACCTGGAAATTTTCCTTATTGTAGGCTACTACCACTTTTAGTCTTAATCTTTACTACATTCCTCACTGTTTAGCATATGACCTCATGTGAATCCTTCAAGAGATGCGTGGGGTTGGCTTAAGAGTGTGTGAACAACACTGAATGGGTGTAGACAAAAGAGAGCTCTCCAGTAGGTACCAAAACATTCAAAGGCCCTTTCCTCAAAATCAACTTTCAAAGCAGAATTACCTCAAAAATTCTGTGTATGATATACCATTTTGTAGCTTTGTGTCTCTACTTTTATCCAAAATTATCCACAAATGTGAAAAAGTCAAGGGGTCTGAAAACTTGCCGAATGCACTGTAAGACGCACATTAACTTGAAAGCGGAAATGGCAGGCTTTCGAATGTTAAAGATATGCCATATATTGGCGTTTCTTGTAATGTCAGTGCTGTGGAAAAGGAGTCCCTTTAAACAGAGAGTAACATCAGCGTAAAAGAGGGGGGGCAATGCAAATAGTCTGGGTAGCCATTGGATTAGCTGTTCAGGAGTCTTATGGCTTGGGTGTAGAAGCTGTTAAGAAATCTTTTGGACCTTCTCTTGGCGCTCCAGTACCGCTTGCCGTGCGGTAGCAGAGAGAACAGTCTATGTCTAGGGTGGCTGGAGCTGCCTGAGGACCCATGCCAAATCTTTTCAGTCTCCAGAGGGGGAATAGCCATTGCCGTGCCCTCTTCACGACTGTCTCGGTGTGTTTGGACCATGATAGTTTGTTGGTGATGTGAACACCAAGGAACTTGAAGCTCGCTACGTGCTCCACCACAGCCCCATCGATGAGAATGGGGGCGTGCTCGATCCTCCTTTTCCTGTAGTCCACAATCATCTCCTTATTCTTGATCACGTTGTGGAAGAGGTTGTTTTCCTGGCACCACACGGCCAGGTCTCTGACCTCCTCCCTATAGGCTGTCTCATCGTTGTCATTGATCAGGCCTACCACTGTTGTGTGATAGGTAACCTTAATGATGGTGTTGGAGTCATGACTGGCCATGCAGTCATGAGTGAACAGGGAGTACAGGAGGGAACTGAGCACACCCCCCTGAGGGGCCCCTGTGTTGAGGATCAGTGTGGCAGACGTGTTGTTACCTACCCTTACCACCTGGGGGGCGGCCCGTCAGGAAGTCCAGGATCCAGTTGCAGAGGGAGGTGTTTAGTCCCAGGGTCCTTAGCTCAGTGATGAGCTTTGAGGGCACTGCACTGCTCTCCACCCTGCACTGTTTGTAGACTCTGCTTCAATCTCCTGAGGAAGCAAGACGAATTGTGACATCAGTTATTATGTTAATTGTCATGTGATTCGGACAAAATAATGAATTCCAATAAAACTTAAAATCATCTTTTAACCGACTAATACATTTTCGATTTATTCTGTAGTTCCAACCAGCCGAGGGTAAATGTGCCTTGACCGAATCTATTGATGGTGTCCAAAGCCTTTTGGATTAAATCCTCATCTCGGAAGATGGAAGATGACGCTTTGCTGGGGGGTCCAGGTGATAATCAGCATAGCCTGCATGACAGACCAACATCTGCAGCTGCACCTGTGAAGACCTTTGTATGTACCTAAATGTTTAATATCCATCATTTTTCTGATTATTTATTTGAATTGCGCGCCTTCCAGTTTCACCGGAAGTTGTACCACTAGCGGGATGCCAAGCCCAAACAGGTTAACCTCATAGTCATTGTATCATTTCCAATCCAAAGTGCTAAACTACAGAGCCAAAACAACCAAAAATTTTACTTTTGGAGCTCACTGTATCTCAGTGAGTTTCCTATGGCCTGTTACAGAAAGTGAACGGGCTCAGGTGACAGTTGAAATGGAAAATCTAAAAAGAGAGAGATATTATTCAAGAAGAGAGAGAGATGAGGTGAGAAGCGAGAGAGATGCTGCAAAGGAGAACTGGACAAAAGAGCGACTGTCTGCCAATGCTGGGAAAGGGAATGACAAGGCATGCAAAGCTATGACTGGGCTGAGTTGGACAGTGTTTTTGTGCCTGCATTAATATATTGTATAGTTTATCAAGTCACCACACAAGGACATCAAATTGTCCATGCATGACCAACTTTTCCTCTGCCTGTTGAAGCTACACCAGAATCCACCCTTAGCCTTGCTGTGCCAAATACCGAACCTGGGAAAAACCACTATACAGGACATGTTTTCGAGATTGCTGAATTTGATGTATGCCATCTTACATCCATTGCTGACTGTTTAGACATTTGCATTGAACATTCCAAAAAGCTAAAAGCCAGGTAAGTTCAAGGTAAAACCATAAAATGTTCAAAGGATAATTTTCACATTTATTTAAAAAAAGCCTTTTAACATGAACTTTCCATGTCCCAATTTCATTTTCCACAGGGCAAAGTCATATTCAAACTACAAGAAATGGACAACAGTTAAATATTTCATAGTTTGCAGTCCTGCTGGCAGCATCACATTCCTGACAAAAGGTTGGGGTGGAAGAGCATCTGATGTAAAGATTGTCAGAGAGTCTGGCTTCATATAACCACTGTACCACCATCCTGGGGACCAGGTCATGTAGACAGTGATTTAATTGATCTTCACGCTCTCCTAAATTCAAAAGCAATTACTTTAGGCCAGGGTCACATACTACATAGCATTAAGCAAGATGAAAAGGACATGCCGAAAAATCATTACAGTTAAACAAAATATTCGGGTTGTATTCTACTCATTACTTTCTTTCAGATCTTGGTTGATCTGGGGTTTAACATTAAATATGACTTTGCCCTGATTGGTGCCAATCTACTCACTCCAGCGTTCACCCTTGGCAGGAAACAGCTCCCAGGGAGAGATTCCAAAGTTCGGTTTCATATTGGCAAGTATATTTCTCACATATTCCGGTAAAAAACAATAACATTCTGAAATAAATATATTACCAAGAATGTGTACATTGTGTACATACCTGGATGAAATTTGTGAACAAAAAGGAAATAAAATGACAAAAGTGGAATCAAAGATCAGATTAGCTCGGCCACATAATTTACACATAACTGTAAAGCCGTAGCCCCATAGCGTTGCTATCCTCTATGGCAGATAGCGCCACATCATGTTTGCCTCAGTGTCTTAAGGGAAACTGTTTGGGGAGAACGACAGCTGACGCTCAGTCCCTGTACATTGTTTCTCGTAATGCAATACATCATATTAAAGATAAGCATCTGTACAACACAATATGAATCCAATAAATTAGTTACAAACCAGTATACCGGTATTATACACTGCTGAGCAAGTCAATATTTATTTCATGAACCAAAATAATATTCTAAAAATATTAACGTGCATTTTGTTACAGAGCGGGTGATTACGTCTTGAAGGAGAGTTTCCATATTCTTGATGTGCCACTTCCACTTCAGTTTGTGAAGTCTCTGCGGGCCAAAATGGAAAACAGGGAGGTGGCCACAATTTATAAAATGTTGCATATGTGTGCAGCTTTGGTAAATACACTGAGTAAACCAAACATTAGGAACACTATCCTAAAATTAATTTGCACCTGCCTTTTGCCCTCAGAACTGTCTCAATTCGTCGGGGCATGGGCTCTACAAGGCGTCGAAAGCGTTGCACAGGGTTTCTGACCCATATTAACTCCAATTCTCCCCAAAATTGTGTCAAGTTAGCTGGATGTTCTTTGGCTGGTGAACCATTCTTGATACAGACGGGAAACTGTTGAGCGTGAAAAACCCAGCAGTGTTGCAGTTCTTGAAACAAACCGATGCACCTGGCACCTACTATCATACCCCATTCAAAGACACTTAAATCTTTTGTCATGCCCATTCACCCTCTGAATGGCACACAAAAAACAATCCATGTCTCAATTGCCTCAAGGCAGCCTGATCTTTAACCTGTCTCCTTCCCTTCATCTACACTGATTGAATTGGATTTAACAAGTGACATCAATAAGGGATCATAGCTTTCACCTGGGTTCACCTGGTTAGTCTATGTGATGGAAAGTTCTTAATGTTTTGTATATTCAGTGTATGTCAGCAAGTGTGGTGTTCAACAAGAACAGATTGGGGGATGGGTAGTGTCCAGCCTCCTAATTCAAGAGCTCAATTGAAAGTAAAACCAGAAGTTGAAAATCAAAGGAGTATACCTGGTCAACCTAGTCAATTAACATAAATCAGCTGTTATGAAAGACGTAATGCATGTACCAGCATATCCCTCATCTACCAGCAAATCAAATCAAAATGTATTTGTCAAGTGCACCGAATATAACAGGTGTACTGTAGACCTTACAGTGAAATGCAGCAGCAGTAAAATAACAATGGCGAGGCTATATACAGGGGGTACCGGTACAGAGTCAATGTGCGAGGGCAACAGTTAGTCGAGGTAATTGAGGTAACATGTACATGTAGGTAGAGTTAAAGTGACTATGCATAGATATTAAAGTGCAGACTGTCAGCTTTACTTTTTGGGGAATTTTCAGATTGGGTGAACCGTTTAGAAATTACAGCACAAAAAAATACACAAATAAACATTATCTGATGAAATTGTTTTAGAAAGTTGCACAAGACAGGGATGTCCCCTCTCTCCCCTTCTGTTTGCACTGGCTTTTGAACCGCTTGCAGAAAGAATTAAACAGGACCGAAACGTAAATGGTATCAGTATTGGTAAACATGAATACAAACTAAATTATTTGCAGATGATCGCCTGATATACCTGACCAATATTGAAATTGTAATGCCCCCTTTGCTAAAAATATTAGCAGAATACTTTAAAATCTAAAGATATACAATTAAAGTGAAAAATTTATAAAAATGGCAATAGGACTGTCATGTTTTGTCATTGATTATCATGTCTTGTCCCTGTGCTTCCCTCTGCTGGTCTTATTAGGTTCTTTCTCTTTCTCTCTCTCTCTCCTCCTCCCTCTCTCCCTCTCCCGCTCTCTCTCTCTCTATCGTTCCGTTCCTGCTCCCAGCTGTTTCTCATTCTCCTAACGACCTCATTTACTCTTTCACACCTGTCCCCTATTTTGCCCTCTGATTAGAGTCCCTATTTCTCCCTCTGTTTTCCGCTTCCTGTCCTTGTCGGATTCTTGTTTGATGTTTGCTGTTCCTGTGTCCTTGTTCCGCCCTGTCGTGTTCTTTGCCTTCTTCAGATGCTGCGTGTGAGCAGGTGTCTATGTCAGCTACGGCCAGTGCCTTCCCGAAGCGACCTGCAGTCTGTGGTCGCGTCTCCAGTCGTTCCTCTCTATTGACGAGAGGATTTCAGTTTCCTGTTTTGGATTTACCATTGATTATATCCAGGAGAATCATTATTTGTTTAATACTGGAATAAAGACTCTGTTACTATTACGTCGCTTTTGGGTCCTCATTCACCAGCATAACAGAAGAATCCGACCAAGAATGGACCAGCGACTACGGATTCTCGCAACACTGCCGTCGAGATCCAGGAGCAATGCTCGGCAGACACGAGCAGGAATTGTCTGCTGCTCGCCATGCCGTAGAGACCCTGTCCGCTCAGGTCTCCGATTCTCAGGACAGTTTCAGAGTCTTGTCTCGTGCCACCAGCTACTTCCTGGTTTCTCGAGTCTCCGGAACCTAGGGTTAATAACCCACCATGTTACTCTGGGCAGCCCACTGAGTGTCGCTCCTTTCTCACCCAGTGTGATATTGTGTTCTCTCTCCAGCCCAACACATACTCAAGAGAGAGAGCTCGGATTGCTTACGTCATATCACTCCTTACTGGTCGGGCTCGGGAGTGGGGCACAGCTATCTGGGAGGCAAGGGCTGAGTGTTCTAACGTTTATCAGACTTTAAAGAGAGATGATACGGGTTTTTGATCGTTCAGTTTTTGGGAAGGAGGCTTCCAGGGTCCTGGCTTCCTATGTCAAGGTGATCGATCCATAACGGATTACTCTATAGAGTTTCGCACTCTTGCTGCATCCAGTGACTGGAACGAGCCGGCGTTGCTCGCTCGTTTTCTGGAGGGACTCCACGCTGAGGTTAAGGATGAGATTTCTCCGGGAGGTTCCTTTCAGCGTGGACTCTTTGATTGCTCTCGCCATCCGCATAGAACGACGGGTAGATCTTCGTCACCGAGCTCGTGGAAGAGAGCTCGCGTTAAGCGTGTTTCCCCTCTCCGCATCTCAACCATCTCCTCCCACCGGCTCAGAGAACTGAGCCCATGCAGCTGGGAGGTATTCGCATCTCGACTAAGGAGAGGGAATGGAGAATCACAACCGCCTTTGCCTCTATTGCGGTTCTGCTGGACATTTTGTCATGTCATGTCCAGTAAAAGCCAGAGCTCATCAGTAAGCGGAGGGCTACTGGTGAGCGCTACTACTCAGGTCTCTCCATAAAGATCCTGTACTACCTTGTCGGTCCATCTACGCTGGACCGGTTCGGCTGCTTCCTGCAGTGCCTTGATAGACTCAGGGGCTGAGGGTTGTTTTATGGACGAAGCATGGGCTCGGAAACATGACATTCCTCTCAGACAGTTAGGGAAGCCCACGCCCATGTTCGCCTTAGATGGTAGTCTTCTCCCAGTATAAGATGTGAGACACTACTTTAACCCTCACTGTATCTGGTAACCACAGTGAGACCATTTCCTTTTTGATTTTTCGTTCACCTTTTACACCTGTTGTTTTGGGTCATCCCTGGCTAGTATGTCATAATCCTTCTATTAATTGGTCTAGTAATTCCATTCTATCCTGGAACGTTTCTTGTCATGTGAAGTGTTTAAGGTCTGCTATCCCTCCTGTGTCTTCTGTCCCCTCTACTCAGGAGGAACCTGGTGATTTGACAGGAGTGCCGGA
>NW_019942936.1:149038-229802 GCF_002910315.2 Salvelinus sp. IW2-2015
TATTGGATAAAAACACTCAGAAGTTTCTAAAACTTGTTTGAATTATATCTGTAGTAAAACAGAACTCATTGCACCAAACTTCCAATAGAAGTGAAAATCTGAAAACGAGGCTCTGTTTCAGGCCTGCCTATTCAACGGCTTTTATTTAATATGTATGGCACTTCATTACCCTTCCACTAGACTTTCAACAGGGCCGTGGAAGTTGAATGGGTGTCTAGCTTGATCTGCCGCCGATCACAGAGCCTTCCTTTGAGTGGAAGCCGCGTATCTTTGTCCTTGTTTTCGAGGGCGCGCGGGGAACCTCGACATTGTCTTCTGAAGAGGTTCGGTTATCCGCCGCGAACCTATTCTCCGCTGATCTATTTGATACATATGAGAAAAACATCCCCTTAAAGTAGATTGTCAACCGAGCCCGAGTTTGAATCAGTTTATTCAACGTTTATTGGAATTTTGAACTTTTAGTTCCACGTCAAAGATGATGACACGTGAGCTCGACATGCTAGCCAAAGTTGCTAATCGACCCACAGAACGAAAAGGACATTCTAAAACCAAACAACGTACTTTTATTCTGGACCAAGACTCCGCAACATTCTGATTGCAAGAACAGCAAAAGTAAGACAAATTTATGATTTATTCTATTTCTGTTAATATGTTCTCCCTCCTATTCTCCGCCGTGTGTGTGACGCTGTCTCACAATAACGATGCTGCTATGTTGTCGTAAAGTTATTTTAAAAAATCTAACACAGCGGTTGCATTAAGAACCAGTGTATCTTTCATTTGCCATACAACAAGTATTTTTATGTAAAGTTTATGATGAGTTCTTTGGTCAGATTAGGTGAGTGTCCAAAATATCTCCYGACATTCTGGTGAATCGTTGCTACSTATTCACAATGTATAACCACGATTTGCAGCTCTAAATWTGCACATTTTRGAACAAAACATAAATGTATTGTATAACATGATGTTATAAGACTGTCATCTGATGAAGTTGTTCAATGTTAGTGATTCATTTTATCTCTATTTTGTCAGTTTTGTGCAAGCTATTTTGGCGGGGAGTAAATTGCGTTGTGTGTTTGGCTACTGTAGTGAGCTAATAGAAATATTTATTGTGTTTTCGCTGTAAAACACTTTAAAAAATCAGAAATATTGGCTGGATTCACAAGATGTTTATCTTTCATAAACGTCTTATGATGAGTATTTATGTATTTCACGTTGCTCTCTGTAATTATTCTGGCTGCTTTGGTGCTATTTGTGATGGTGGCTGCAATGTAAAACCAGGATTTGTAGCTATAAATATGCACATTTTCGAACAAAACATAAATGTATTGTATAACATGATGTTATAAGACTGTCATCTGATGAAGTTGTTCAAGGTTAGTGATTAGTTTTATCTCTATTTGTGGGTTTTGTGAAGGCTACCTATGCGGTGGAAACATGGTGAAAATATGCCGTTGTGTGTTTGGCTATTGTGGTTAGCTAATATAAATACATATTGTGTTTTCGCTGTAAAACATTTTAAAAATCGGAAATGATGGCTGGATTCACAAGATGTTTATCTTTCATTTGCTGTATTGGACTTGTGATTTCATGAAATTATTGTCACGTCTGCTCCCGCTCTTCCCCTCCCCCTGGCGCTTGAGGGCGCCAGAATGCCTTGCATCACTCACTCCTGCCATCCATCACGTACACCTGCCTTTCCTCGTCACGCGCATCATGCGTCTTTATTTGGACTCACCTGGACTCTCTTATCACCTGTTCATTTCCTCCCTATATGTGTCAGTTCCCCAGCTCTGTTCCCCGCTTTCGCATTGATTGTTTTCTGTTTGCTAACGCTGTTTATTGTCTCGTTCCATGTCGTTATTTATTAAATGTTACTTCCCGTACCTGCTTCGTCTCTCCAGCGTCATCTTTGTGACAGAATGCAGAAGCCATACACGAAGCATCGGGGAGTACTGGCGTTTCTGGTTACTATAGTGGCATCGGCCTGGGTCACACCGATGGAACGGGGGTGCCTACCTGCTCGTCGGCTTCCACGCCTAGCAGGCTCGAGAGGTTTCCTTGCCCGGTTGGCTCGGATGGCGCCCATCCCACGTCGGGCCTCAGCTGGATCGTCAGTTCTTGTCTGCCCAGCCGGTCCAGGAGTTTTTGTTTGTTTGTTTTTGTTTTGTCGGTGACGTCGGGTGGATTCTGCCGCCGATGGAACCCGGGTGCCTAAGCCAGCCCGTCGAGCTTTCATGCCCTGGCTGGCTCGAGGTTTCATTGCCTCGGTTGGCTCGGTGGCTTCCCATCCCACGTCACACTCCACCCGATCATCGGGTTCCTCAGCGGATCGACAGCGTCTTGACTCAGCCGGATCGTCAGGCTCCCATGCCTCAGCCGGCTCGCCAGGCTCTCTCGCTCCTGCCGTTCGTTGGGCTTCACGCCTCAACCGGCTTGCCCAGCGCCCATGTCCGGCCGGTTCGCCAGGTGGGACGCCGGGTGGTGCCCCTAGAGGGGGTACTGTCACGTCTGCTCCCCTCTTCCCTCCCCTGGCGCTTGAGGCGCCAGAATGCCTTGCATCACTCACTCCTGCCATCCATCACGTACACCTGCTTTCCTGTCACGCGCATCAGCGTTATTGGACTCACCTGACTCTCTTATCACCTGTTCATTTCCTCCCCTATATGTGTCAGTTCCCCAGCTCTGTTCCCCGCTTCTGCATTGATTGTTTTCTGTTTGTTAACGCTGTTTATGTCTCGTTCCATGTCCGTTATTTATTAAATGTTACTCTCCCGTACCTGCTTCGTCTCTCCAGCGTCATCTTTGTGACAATTATATTATATGATATCCCTGTCCCGTTAGGCTAGGCTATGCTAGTCAGCTTTTTTGATGAGGATGCTCCCGGATCCGGGATGGGTATGAAGTAAAGGTTAAAATTCATTGAATAAAAAGGACATTTTTACATCTTCCTAAGTCTGAGGGTGGTTTTAACCTTCCAGACTTGGAATTGTATCAACTTGCTACACAAGGCATATAGTTAAATGTACTAAAGAGGAACAATGGGTACACATATTCAAGATGCGCATGTTCATCCCCAGAATCTTTTTACATTTCTATTTTCAAAGGATAAAGCTAAGAATGTTAACAACTTCATAGTTAAGAGCAATATGGAAGAAAATGAAACGTGTTCTAGAAGAACCAATATCAGTCCCTAAAAACACAACCTTATAGAACAATCCTTGGATAGCTTTTCAGAATTCACAGATAAATTGGTCCACATGGAAGACTAAAAGCATAGAAATTATTTTAGTCATAAAAGGATGTTCATATGATAGGTAAGATATACAAAATCTTGCAGAGCTTATCCAACTGACAATCTCTTAGAAAAATAACTGATGTTGGCACAAGATGGAGGGAAAGTTGGAGCATAACTAATGCAATTACAGTTAACGAAAATGTATGCTTAATCCAGTATAAACTAATGTATAGAATGTATTATACATGAGACAAAATTCACAAATTCTACAGCACAATGGCAGTCATGTCTTAAGTGTAAAATGAACAATGATTCAATAATTCATGCTTTCTGGGAATGCCATGAAGTCCAAAAGTTATGGGCGGAGCTAGAAAGTTGTCTGTCATGAGTATTACAATGTAAACGCACTTTTAACCCATCTGTCTGCATATTTTAAAACATGGCATATGGGGTTGTAGTGAGGTAGCCAATGGGCTGGACGATTCAATTCTCATCTTGAAAAAACTTGGAAATCAATTCATCTGCCATAATCAACACAATGGAAAAATCTAATAATTTATTATTGAAGTATTGAAATAACATGGGCGACCGAGAAAAACAAATGGGTACAATTTAAGGCCTTGTGGCAAATGCAGGCACTAGGAATGGAGGTGTGAGCATGCTGGTCTGGGCAGAGGATATGTTGTTGTTGTTTGTGTGCGTCTGTTTTGTATTTGGTATATAAAAAAAAAAAATATATATATTATATTAAAAAATATATATAATTACAGCACTTTTTTCCCTAGTCATTTTATTCATATCATGCAATAACTACGTACATCAAGCTTGTGACTACAAATTTGTTGGATGCATTTGCTATTTGTTTTGGTTGTTTTAGATTATTATGTGCCCAATAGAAATAATGGTAAATTCATTTCTATGTCATTTTGGAGACACTTTTATTGTAAATAAGAATAGAATATGTTTCTAAACACTTCTACATTAATGAGGATGCTACCATGATTACGGATAATCCTCAATGAATCGTGAATAATGATGAGTGTGAAAGTTACAGAGGCATAAATATCATACCGCCCCAAAAAATGCTAACCTGCCCTGTTATTGTTATGGGGTGAGGTTAGCGTGTCTTGTGGGTATGATATTTGTGAGTCCGTAACTTTCTCACTCATCATTATTCACGATTCATGCAGGAATATCCGTAATCATGGTAGCATCCACATTAATGTAGAACTGTTTAGGAACATATTCTATTCTTATGTCAAATAAAATGTGACTGTAGCCAACCACAGTGCACAAAAATCACACAGGTACCGAGAAGCAGGACAGCCAGCAGACTGACAAACCAGCAGTGTTTCCCTGTCATCGCTTTGTGACTGACAGGCACCTGTCCTATCAATAGATCACTGGATGCATATTGTTCATTCTAGCGAGAGAAGGCTATACAGACTTTTCTGACGAGAAAATGTAAAACTTTAAAATTAAAAGAAACCTAGTTAATTAAAGTGGAAAAAGTAGCCGGCTAACAATGAGTCTTGGAAAACATTGCATAAATTGGTGTTCACTGCCCTGTGTTGTCCAGGAGCAGGAGGGAGGGGGCGGCCATCTTGATGTTTACGATCAGTAATGCTTTTATTAATCATCTGATTTCTCTCCCCGCAGCAGTACACGGCAATCTGATCCGAAACCAATCCAAATGATGAATCTGGGCAAACTGAATCCTAATCTCCAGCATCTGACACCTGACAACAGTGACTAACCGCTTAAACATCGGTATCGACTGTTTCCAGAGGGCCCTCTCTATTGATGGACTCGAGTTACAAACTGCAGCAACTTTTCATTAGGGGAGAGAGAGACCTTGATCAGTGTGTGATTGCAGAGTGTTGATGGTGTGTACCAAGAGGGGCGATGGTATTGGAAAAAGTGTCACATGATCACCCGTCTACTTAATCTAGAATTAAATATTTATAAGATGCATTCATTTGGTTATTTCTTGGGGCTATAACCGGCAATGTTATTATTGACTTAGGATGTAGGGATGGAGTGATGTCATGCACTTTGGCCAGCCCACCTACTGGTGAGCTATGGGTATGCAGGCTTTTGCTCGAGCACTGCCTCAGAACACACCTGATTCAACTAATAAAATTCCTGAGTGGGAGTACCAGGCCACCCGTTTAAAGGGTTCATGAGGCTATACCTGTGGCATCGATTGACACAAAAAATTGAACAATTATTCAGTCTGATTGGTTATTAGATATGCCCATCAAACAGATCAAAGTTATTGATCGCGTACACAGATTTGAAGATGTAGTGAAATGCTTCTGTTTCTAGCTCCAACAGTGCAGTAATACTTAGCAAATTTGTATTATTTTTATTTAACTAGGCAAGTCTGTTAAGAACAAATTCATATTTTCAATGACGGCCTAGGAATAGGGGGTTAACTGCCTTGTTCAGGGGTAGAACGACAGATTTTTACCATGTCAGCTCGGCGATTTGATCTTGCAACCTTCTGGTTACGAGTCCAACACTCTAACCATTAGGCTACCTGCCGCACCAATATATAGTAATATACCGTATGGGCGGCAGGTAGCCTAGTGGTTAGAGTGTATAAATATATTTTACACAATACACACATAATCCCCCCCTAGAAAAATATGCAATGTCAGAGACCACAATATGAATATATACTGTATATACAGTACATACATTGTGTATAAATATATTCTGACCAAAAATATAAATGCAACATGCAACAATTTCAAAGATTTTACTGAGTTACAGTTCATTTAAGGAAATCAGTCAATTGAAATAAACTATTTAGGCCCTGCTTCATAAAATCACACTCTCAGCCCATAGTCATCTGAACAAATAATGTGTTGTAAACATTTCTCTGTGTTATTAGCCTTTCCTTTATGATTGCAGACTACCCATGTCTTGGTGGCAACTACGGGGAGGAGTGTGTGTAACTTTGTATTGCCACATACAGTATGTGTCCATCTGCCGCACTATTATGTCCAGGTGCTGTGCTGAATACGTATCTGCAGGGGAAAATGTCTCTCCCTCTATGTGCCTAAGGTTCCCCATTAGATATACTGCTGGATTTAACCGAGCCCTCTCTCTCTCCCTTTCTCGCTCTCCCTCCCTCTGATTCACTCTGCCGCTAAACACACTGCTGGGTTTGACTGAGCCTCTCTCTCTCTCTCCCTGTCTCCCTCCCTCCCTCTTTCCGCCGCCTGCATGCCAAGTGGTTCTCTGAGCCCACAGGCACACATCTGGGAGAGCTCCAGCAGGCTCTGTGCACAGCAGCCCCTGAGTGAGTTTCATCTGTTCCCCCAGAGGGATGGGGAAGAGGATGAGTGGGTTAAAGGGTTTTCTCCAGTCTTTGTTGGATCCCGAACTGGGCATTTGCTTTTTTTTTTACTGAGCACCCCAAACGCCACTAGCACTCTCTGCCCTGCACTTGTTGTTGTTGGCTAATTAGTTATTATTACCGATTCTGAGGATTGTCCCCGTACTGCTTGTGAGAGAAAGCACAGTGATCAAGTGAGTGTTAGAAATGGGATGGCTTGCTGATAAGGGTGTTGAAGTAATCAGGCTTCACACTTATACACCTGGGATTCGATGCGCTGCATGGCCTGTGCTGCTTCGCCACACTAGCTGAGTGGGTGCTGATGCTGTATTTGACATATTCATGAGATCACATTTGACTCACCCATTAGATGTACTTTAGCATAAAAAGCATGTTGGTCTAAATTAAGTTAGCTCACATATGATTGCCCACTACTGTGAAGCCACCAGGACATTTCATACCTACAAAGCAGTTTGTTTCAAATCCTTTGATAAAACTCAACTAGGCCTATACATTTAAACCTTTGTGTCTTTCTGTGAGCATCCTCTTTGAGTTCAAGAGCATTTCACCTATTTTTGATGAAAGTCAGGGGGTGTTGTTGATGTTAGCCATAATGCTAACCTTTCTGTGACTATACTGAACAACAGACTCAAAGACCTGAGGGCCAAATGGACTCTTGACATATGTACCTTTGCATCCACACATCTGCCATGATTGAATTGATTGGCCACAGTATGCCCAGGCGGGGGTGGTGAGGTCAAACATGGTGTATGTTTTTTAGGTGGTTGCATATGACATAATTGGTTGGCTCCCTTCTAGCATTTTGTCCCGTCTTTCCCACAAGGACTGATGTTACTGTTGTTCAATGTTAAGACAAGTAATGCATTGAACATGCAGCAAATGTTTTCCCGGACAACGCAATTAAAGTAAAAATAAAACAGCTGGTGAGGTAATATTAAATATATATAATATATAATAATATAAATTCCCAATCTGGCCCTCAACCATCACGGTCACCTAATAATCCCCAGTTTACAATTGGCTCATTCATCCCCCTCCTCTCCCCTGTAACTATTCCCCAGGTCGTTGCTGCAAATGAGAACGTGTTCTCAGTCAACTTACCTGGTAAAATAACGGTAAAATAAATAAATAAATAAATAAAATATTGAGACTGTTCAAATTTGAAGTAATGAGCTCAACGAATGTAGAGAGTTTCAATAATGCCAAATATTGGACGTTATTCAAGGTAGAGCATCTCACTGTCTGTCACCCATAAAGTAAACCCAAAGTTTTGGGGAGTTTTTGAATAAGGAATGTGAAAATGGGTATTGAGAAAGGGTTTTCGCTCCAGGTTTAAATGTTACACCAAGACTTTAGAGTTTCACACATCAATGAGATAGACACTGGCACAGTCTGCTAAAAATGAAAATGAGACAAATAGATGCGTCACAAAGACAAACCTCCTACTGTGACTTTGTCACAACAAGGAGAGCACTAGTTCCTGTGCATGCTTTGATGCCGATTTCCAACCGTCTCAAAGCTTTGATGGGCTAAAGTTATATTTGACTTGAATCAAATAGGTTGCAATCCTCTCATCATGTGTGGTTTGCTTGGATTTTATATTTTAAGTTCTTGCACCCCTTATGTTTTAATGGAGACCATGCAGGCTAGTCTCTGCATGTGTATCCACGTGTGTAGAACTCAGAAATAGGATAAACAAATGCAAACTCCAAGTACTGTATGTGTATATCGGTAATATCATTTATAACTCAGCTGGAGATTCATAAAACTTTACCTCTATTGGAAATGTAGGACTTGATTTTCTTTTTGCCCTCACCATGAAGAACTAAACCCATTTGGTCTTATATGACATTTTACTAAATGTCTGCTTGGAAAGGGTACACGATTTGGTCACACTACACATTCATATTTATTTGTCACACACAACCACCTCAATTTAAAGTCCATGTAGCAGATTATGGACCCTATCAGATATATATGTAGTTGGTGCTGTATATTTAAGCAATAATGCACAAGGGGGTGTGGTATATGGCCAATAAGGGCTGTTCTTAAGCACGACGCAACGCAGAGTGCCTGGATACAGCCCTTAGCCGTGGTATATTGGCCATATACCACAAACCCCTGAGGTGCCTTATTGCTATTATAAACTGGTTACCAACTTAATTAGAGCAGTAAAAACAAATGTTTTGTCATACCTGTGGTATACGGTCTGATATACCATGGCTGTCAATCAATCAGCATTCAGGGCTCAAACCACCCAGTTTATAATAATTAATATACGAAAAATCTTTGTTAGTTTACAATTATACAATATATTCTCCCCGCATGTAAAAACCACAAAGACTGCCGGATAGCCCCAAACGCAAGATCGTCAATTCAATAGGATGCTTTGAATAGATGTGGACGTCAGCGTGTTCCAGTTCTCGCCAATATCCAGCAACTTCTCACAGCCATTGAAGAGGAGTGGGACAACATTCCACAGACCACAATCAACAGCCTGATCAACTCTATGCGAGGGACATGCGTCGCACTGCATGAGGCAACATATTGCCTGTGGCCTACTGTACATGGTAAGCTGGTACGCAACGAGTGGCACTTCACAACCGCCTTGAGGATTTTTCTACAATATTCACAATTACAATCTTTATTGAATAAAAATCTAATTTCATCAAATACATGCGGAAAAAAGTATTTGAGTGAACGTTAGCAAGCCAGCAGCAGATGAAAGTGAATTATCTCCTTCTTTTCTCCGGTTTTAGCTTGCTGCTATCACTGTCTAGCTGGCTAGGATGAGGATATTTACTAGCCCGTGCCAGTGACAAACGTAGCTATGTTATCGACATAGGACAGTACAGAAACAAATCTAGCTCGCTTATTTAGCAAGCTAGTTATAGCTAGCTAACATTAGCTTCTACCTCTCCAACAATAAGCTACTGTGACTAGTAGGGATGTGACAAATTGACAATTTTGCTAAACGTTTAAACTGCCATTCTTTTAATCGGTTTTCCGTTAAAACCATAAGAAAATATCATACAATTCTTTGTTAATTTACAATGCAGAATAATGGTTCTATTAGGTATGTATGACCACTAGGGCCGGGCAATTAAGTTATATCTACCGCAACCCTTTACAGACATAGGATGCAGCTACAGTAACATGTCGATAACGACAATTGATCACTTTTCAAACAATCAAAAAAGTGCTGGATCAGGTCTGTACCTTTTCAGACAGTAGAATTCTGCTCAGGCTTAAAATGTTCTCTATTTTACCTGAGAACAATAAATGTCACTGATTGACGTGCTGCTGTTGTTTTTATGCAGTTTATGGTATGGTAGCTAGATGTGTTTTATTTTTATTTATTTAACAACTTTAAAGTGCTTTTTTAGGAGAGTGTGGTCTGCGCACAGGCAGCAGGCAAGCAGGCTGTGCTCAGTAGCTTGAGATTATTTGATTGACAGTTCTGGTTGCATAGTGATAGACTTTAGTCCAGCTTCAGAAGCGGCATTCCTTTGCAGACAAGTAAAATGTCCTTTCATAACTTCGTATCACCTGAGAAAGTTTCCTGTCAACATTTTAAAAACAGTAGTGTAGCCTAGCCGAAATGTGGTCGGAGGCGCCATATGGAGGGTGTGACGGAATTGCGGAGCCTCCAGAGGCCAAATTGAGCTCCCTACCGCATCGCCGTGCACCTCCCACATTTTGTAACAATGTGGAGGGCTTCATATAGTTCAGCATAGCTCCGCACTGATATGATTTGTTGACAGTAGGTGGGGGCGGGAGGTCCTGTATAAACACAAACTCACTTCCTTGACAAATTCCTTCATAAAGGCTCTGCTCAACTCCTCCGTGAAGCGCAAAAAGGAATGAATGCCCTGACTTCTACAGAGGCCGTATCACCATAAATACTGCACGGCCAATGCAGACATCAGATTGACAATGCAGCACACCTTTTACAGATAGACAAACAAACATTCCATAGCGGTGGTGCTTTCAGGAGGCCACATTCCATTGTCTGAAAAGCTTAATCGATACAGGCTACCGGTAGCCTACTGTTATTTCATATGAGGCAAAAACAAAGAGTAGGCTACCCCATGCTCGGAAGACTGGCCCAAAGACAAGAGAGCACGAGCTCTTCCGGACGACTGTGTGATCATGCTCTCCGTAGCTGAGAGCAAGGCCTTTAAACAGGACAGATTACCAGGACGTGTACTCAGAGCATGCATGGAGCAACTGGCAAGTGTCTTCACTGACATTTTCAACCTCTCCCTGACCGAGTCTCTAATACCTACATGACTACCGCCCGGTAGCACTCACGTCGGTAACCATGAAATGCTTTGAAAGGCTGGTCATGGCTGACATCAACACCATCATCCCGGAAACTCTAGACCCACTCCAATTCGCATACTGCCCCAACAGATCCACAGATGACGCAACCTCAATTGCACTGCCCTTTCCCACCTGGACAAAAGGAACACCTACAGTGTGTGTGAATGCTGTTCATTGACTACAGCTCAGTGTTCAACCCCATAGTGCCCACAAAGCTTGTCACTAAGCTAAGGACCCTGGGACTAAACACCTCCCTCTGCAACTGGATTCTGGACTTCTTGACGGTCAGCCACCAGGTGGTAAGGGTAGGCAACAACACATCTGCCACGCTGATCCTCAACAAAGGGGTCCCTCAGGGGTGCGTGCTTAGTCCCCTTCTGTATTCCCTGTTCACCCACGACTGCTTGGCCAAGCACGACTCCAACACCATCATTAAGTTTGCTGACGACACTACGGTGGTAGGCCTGGTCACCAACAATGATGAGACAACCTATAGGGAGGAGGTCAGAGACCTGGCAGTGTGGTGCCAGGACAACAACCTCTCCCTCAACGTGATCAAGACAAAGGAGCTGATCATGGACTACAGGAAAAGAAGGGCTGAACACACCCCCATTGACAGCAACGGGGCTGTAGTGGAGCGGGTCGAGAGCTTCAAGTTTCTCTGTTTCCACATCACCAACAAACGATCATGGTCCAAACACACCAGGACAGTCGTGAAGAGGGCACGACAACGCCTATTCCCCCTCAGGAGACTGAAAAGACTTGGCATGGGTCCTCAGATCCTCAAAAAGTTCTACAGCTGCACCATCGAGAGCATCCTGACCGGTTGCATCACCGCCTGGTATGGCAACTGCTCGGCATCCGACGGTAAAGCGCTACAGAGTGTAGTGCGTACGGCCCAGTACATCACCGGGGCCAAGCTTCCTGCCATCCAGGACCTCTATATTAGGCGGTGTCAGAGGAAGGCCCCAATAATTGTCAAAGACTCCAGTCACCCAAGTCAAAGACTGTTCTCTCTGCTACCGCACTGCAAGCGGTACCGGAGCGCCAGGTCTAGGTCCAAAAGGCTCCTTAACAGCTTCTACCCCCAAGCCATAAGACTGCTGAACAATTAATGAAATGGCCACCCGGACCATTTGCATTGACCCCCCCCCCCCCTTTTGTTTTTACACTGCTGCTACTGGCTGTTAATTATCTATGCATTGTCACTTTACCCCTACCTACAGTACATGTTACAAATTACTTCGACTAACCTGTACCTCCTGTATATAGCCTCGTTGTTGTTATTTTATTGTGTTACTATTTTTACTTTAATTGATTTTGTGTTATTTTCTTAAAACTGCATTGTTGGTTAAGGGCTTGTAAGTAAGCATTTTATGGTAAGGTCTAAACCTGTTGTATTCGGCGCATGTGACAAATACAATTTGATTTGATTTTACATCAGTGACATGAAAAGGCTATGAAGAGACAGAGAAGGCAGAGCAGGCAGGCCAGCGCGAGAGAGGGAGAGAGAGGCACCAAGTAGGCTAAAGTTAGTCTCTTCCGCTCTGGTTTTATTTGAATTACACAACTTCCCCAGGCCTTTATAGCCTATAAGATGGAAAATAGTATTGTTTGTGATTTTGCACATTTTGGGGAATATTCAGAGGTGGAAACTTGCCGTGGGAATTAATGGGAATATATGGGAATTAAATAAATATATGCAAATTAATATTAATACCATTTAAATGTAGATGTTTTTTGCATTGGATATATTTATCATATCATATGGAGACAGAAACATAAGCCTTACACCTTATCATAAGTAGACATAATTGCAAATTGTTAAATCCTTCTAATAGAAAAAAATAGAAAAAATGTGTTACGAACTGAACTTTAATTAAATGAGTTGACTCTTCACATGGGATGATTTCACTGAACATCAAAAGAAAGGGAATATTGAATGATCCCTAACGATCCATCGCATCTCCCAAAAATGTTTTCAGCATACATTGGTAAAATTATAGTCTAGAAACTAAATATTTTATTGTCTTCCTCTCAGGCTTCCATGTCTTCTCCATGGACCTCCTCAATGTCCACCTCTTGAACATCAGACTCTGACGCCTCATCTTCACTGTCACTTTCCAACCTTGTTGAGGATGGCTCGTTGTCAGGCTCAAAATCCTCAAATTTGCCCAGATGGCCACCAATTTTTCAACCCTTGTATTGGTTAGCCTGTTGCGTGCTTTGTTGTGTGTGTTCCCAAACAAGGACCAGTTGCGCTCTGAGGCGGCTGATGTTGGTGGGATTTGGAGGATGATGGAGGCAACAGGGGAAAGAGCCTCAGATCCACAAAGTCCCTTCCACCAGGTGGAATGTTCCATGAGATATGTTGGCACGACTGTCATATTGCATCTCCATCCCAAAGCCCTTGCTTGGAAGTGTACTTCGCTAGACTGCCAAGAACCTTGCCCTCATCCAGGCCAAGGTGGCAAGGCATGGTAGTGATGACACCATAGGCCTTGATGATCACTGCACCAGACAGGATGCCCTTGCCAGCATATCTTGGGTCCAACATGTACGCTGCAGCGTGTATGGGCTTCAGGCAGAAGTCTTCACGCTTTTTGATATATTTTTGAACTGCAGTTTCCTCTGCTTGGAGCAACAGTGAAATGGGCAGGGCAGTACGGATTTCTTCTATAACATCTGCAAGCAGAGTCTGAACATCAGACAGGATTGCATTGTCTCCCTCAATCCATGCAATGGCTACTGCTATAGGTTTCAGGAGTTTCAGGCTGCTTACCACTCTCTCCCAAAACACATGATCCAGGAGGATCCTCTTGATGGGGCTGTCCATATCGGCAGACTGTGATATGGCCATTTCTTGGAGAGACTCCTTCCCCTCCAGGAGACTGTCAAACATGATGACAACACCACCCCAATGGGTGTTGCTGGGCAGCTTCGATGTGGTGCTCTTATTCTTCTCACTTTGCTTGATGAGGTAGATTGCTGATATAACCTTTTCTCAATAGGGGGGGCGCTGTTCTCACTTTGTAAAAAATCGTTCCCAAATTAAACTGCCTCGTACTCAATTCTTGCTCGTACAATATGCATATTATTATTACTATTGGATAGAAAACACTCTCTAGTTTCTAAAACCGTTTGAATTATATCTGTGAGTAAAACAGAACTCATTTTGCAGCAAACTTCCTGTCAGGAAGTGAGAAATCTGAAATCGGGGGCTCTGTTCCAGGGTCAGCCTATTAATTTGCATGGAATCTATGGGTCTACATGCACTGCATACGCCTTCCACTAGATGTCAGTAGGCAGTGAGAGTTGGAATGGGGTGTACAGCTCTATCTCAGGCCGAACAAGACCTGTTGGAATGACGCGGCCACTCTTTCCTTTATTCTGCATGGCGCGAAAGGGACCCCTGGATTGCGTTCTGAAAAGCTTTCGTTATCGACGTTAGATATCTCCGGCTCTGATTTTATTTGATATATGTGTTAAAAACATCATAAACTAGTTATATTAAACCGACTTATATCAGTTTATATCAGTTTATTCCGATTTTCGGTATTTTCTTTGTTATGCGTTCTGGTGAGTTGGACACTTCTGTGCCGCATGGCTAGCGTTGGCTAGCGTTCTACAGATGAAGAGGGCATTCTACAACCAAACAACGATTATTCTGGACAAAGGACCCCTTGTACAAGATTCTGATGGAAGATCATCAAAAGCAGGAACCATTTATGATGTTATTTCGTATTTCTGTCGAAAATGTGTCGTCGTATTTTGGGCGCTGATTTTGGACACTGTCTCGCTATAACGTAAGCTGTATGTCGTACTAAGGTTATTTTTACAAATCTAACACAGCGGTTGCATTAAGAACTAGTGTATCTTTCATTTGCTGTCCAACCTGTATTTTTTAGTAAAGTTTATGATTAGTTATTTGATTAGATGATGTGAGTGTCAGAAATATATCAGGATAATTTTGTGCAGTTTGGCTACGTATTCACATTGTTCAACCACGAATTGTACCGCTAAATATGCACATTTCCGAACAAACCATATACTGTATATAAAGTATAAACGTTCCCATTGAGCAAAATCCACAATCGACCCATCCGAAGAAAGCATGGCTCCGGGGGCCTGTCGGAAATGCCACCAGATCTGATCGATGGCCAAGCGTTGCATTTCAATTCATCCAGCACTCAGCAGACCATATGGAAAAATCCCAGGGAACCACAGAACGTCCGAATTACCGCAATGCACAGCCTCCCACAAACACCTTTAAAACTCCAGTTTCCATATTCCGTTCCTAAAATCTGCCCTCAGTCCAGTGTAGGGAATATCTTTGAGATGCCATAGCCCATAGCAGATGCCATAAAATTCTGTTGAAGGTGTCGCAACCCGCTCGGATCCATCCAACAAACCATTCCCGCAAACACAGACAGACAGACACACACACACACACACACACACACACAGACAGACCCCGAGTGCAGACAGCCTGCGGCTCCCAAAACACAACTTAGGGCGAGCTCCAGAAATAAACCTTCCCATTGAGCAAAATCCACAATCCACCACTCCAAAGAAAGCATGGCTCCGGGGCTTCTCCAAAATGTCATCAGATTGGATCTATGGCCAGAGCATCACATTTCAGTATAGCCGCACTAGGCAGGCCTTATAAGAAAAATCCCCCTGAGCCACAGAACGTCCACATTACCTCAATGTGCAGCCCCATCAAACACCTTGAAAACTACTCTTTCCTATAGGCTTGTACCATCTATGACAGCATCAGCAGTTAGCTACCAAGAGCTGGCATACATGTTTACATTTGGTTAGTTTTATCTGTGTTATGCCTTGGCTCTTTAGCTAGCTAATGTTAGCATAGAGGTAGCAAGCTAGCTCTTTCACTTACCTTGTTCACTTACCATGCCCACTGAAGCCTATGATAATGCTCGGTCTCTGCTGGTGCTGCTAGCTGTTTGAGATGCTTTAGAAGCCAGGTTAATGACATCCCCCTCTTCATTTGTTGATAGCCGACTCATGGACGAAATGTGCCCTTTAGATTGATCAGTAGATGCCCAATTTGCCCGCTTCATTCTCGCAAATGTTCCCCACATATTACAACGTTTTTAATTCACTGTGTGACTGACTCCAGGGCATTGTGTGTAACGCTTGTCATCTGGAGGAGACGAAGAGGACCAAGGTGCAGCGTGGTAAGTGTTCATATTCTTTAATTAAAATACGTAACACTAAACCAAAACAACAAACACGACAAACAAACAGTCCAGAAAGGTGAAACAAACACTGAACCGGAAACAACCACCCACAAACATAGGTGGGAACAGGCTACCTAAATATGATTCTCAATCAGAGACAATGATAGACAGCTGCCTCTGATTGAGAACCATATCAGGCCAAACACACAGAAATACAACACAAGGACAACATAGAACACCAGACATAGAATGCCCACCCAAACTCACGCCCTGACCAACCAAAACAGAGACATAAAAAGGATCTCTAAGGTCAGGACGTGACAGTACCCCCCCCCCCCCCCCCCCCCCCCCCCCCAAAGGTGCGGACCCCGCCGCAAAACCTGAACCTATAGGGGAGGTGCTGAGTGGGGATTCACCGCGTGGCGGCTCTGGTGTGGGATGTCCCGCTCCACCTTAGTCTTGGCCCACTTAGGTGGCTCCTCTGGAGCGGGGACCCTTACCGCCGACCCCGGACCAGGGACCGTTGCAGCGAATAGACGGGAGACTCCGGCAGCGCCGGACAGGCGGGAGACTCCGCAGCACCGGAGTGATGGGCGGCTCCGGCAGCTCCTGACTGACGGCGGCTCCGGCAGCTCCTGACTGACGGGCGGCTCCGGCAGCTCCGACTGACGGGCGAATCCTGCAGCTCCCGACTGACGGGCGGCTCTGCAGCTCCCGACTGACGGGCGGCTCCTGCAGCTCCTGACTGACGGGCGGCTCCTGCAGCTCCTGACTGACGGCGGCTCCTGCAGCTCTGACTGACGGCGGCTCCGGCAGCTCCTGACAGACGGGCGCTCCGGCAGCTCAGGACAGACGGCGGCTCCGGCTGCTCCGGACAGACGGGCGGCTCGGCGGCTGCGGACAGGAGGGAGACTCTGGCCGCTCCGGACAGGAGGGCGTCGCTGGAGGCTCCGGACTAGAGGGCGACGCTGGAGGCTCCGGACTAGAGGGCGACGCTGGAGGCTCCGGACTAGAGGGCGTCGCTGGAGGCTCCGGACTAGAGGGCGTCGCTGGAGGCTCCGGAGTAGAGGGCGTCGCTGGAGGCTCCGGACTAGAGGGCGACACTGGAGCCATCATGCCATGGATCCTCACCGGAGGCTTCGTGCCATGGATCATCACAGGAGGCTTCGTGCCATGGATCATCACAGGAGGCTTCGTGCCATGGATCATCACTGGAGGCTTCTTGTCATGGATCATCACTGGAGGCTTCTTGTCATGGATCATCACTGGAGGCTTCGTGCCATGGATCATCACTGGAGGCTTCATGCCATGGATCATCACTGGAAGCTTCTTGCCATGGATCATCACTGGAGGCTTCGTGCCATGAATCGTCACTGGAGGCTTCTTGCCATGAATCGTCACTGGAGGCTTCTTGCCATGGATCATCACTGGAGGCTTCGTGCCATGGATTATCACTGGAGGCTTCGCTCTGGGAGAAGGCACAGGACTCACCAGGCTGCGGAGACATGCAGGAGGGTTAATGCTTGGCACAGGCACAGAACTCACCAGGCTGGGGAGACATGCAGGAGGCCTTTTCCTTGGCCGAGGCACCGGATGCACTGGACCGTGGAGGCGCAGTGGCGGTCTCGAGCGCAGAGCTAGCACCACTCGTCCTGGCTGGATCCCCCCTGTAGCCCGGCAAGTGCGGGGAGTTGGAATAGGCCGCACTGGGCTGTGCTGTCGAACTGGAGACACCGTGCGTAGGGCTGGTGCAGTATACCCCGGGCCGAGAAGACGCACAGGAGACCAGATGCGTTGAGCCGGCATCATCCTTCCTGGCTCGATGCCCACTCTAGCCCGGCCGATTCGAGGAGCTGCGATGTAATGCACCGGGCTATGCGTGCGCACTGGGGACACCGTGCGCTTCACCGCATAACACGGTGCATGCCCAGTCACTCTCTCGCCACGGTAAGCACGGGGAGTTGGCTCAGGTCTCCTACCTGAGTCCGCCAATCTCCCCGTGTGCCTCCCCCCAAAAAAATTCTGGGGCTGCCTCTCGTGCACTTTACCTCGCACCAATTCCTCATAGCGTCGCCGCTCCGCTTTTGCTGCCTCCAGCTCCAGAACTTCAACACTGCTGGGTTTTTCACACTCAACAGTGTGTATCAAGAATGGTCCACCACCCAAAGGACATCCAGCTAACTTGACACAACTGTGGGAAGCATTGGAGTCAACATGGGCCAGCATCCCTGTGAAAGGCTTTCAACAAATTTTAGTCCATGCCCGACGAATTGAGGCTGACTCGGCCCTCACTAGCATGAAAACTAAATAGAGGCACAGACTGTGTGTGGGAAAGGATTTAAGACTCTCTCCAATACAACCCAACATTGCAGAGTTACTGTATGTGCATGTAGGGAGTGCGTACTGGCGGCAGAGAATTCAGGCGCAGGAGAGCAAAAACTGATTTACAACGGCGCAGTTTGATAAACAAAACCACCGTAAACAGAACACTAAATCAATGGGTAAACAAAACCCGTTACACACCAGCATAACGTGCAAAAGCACTACAATAAACAATTCCGGACAAGGACATGGGGGGGAACAGAGGGTTAAATACACAACATGTAATGATGGAATTGAAACCAGGTGTGTGGGAAGACAAGACAAAACAAATGGAAAATGAAAGGTGGATCGGCGATGGCTAGAAGATCGGTGACGTCGACCGCCGAACGAACGAGGAGAGGGACCGACTTCAACGGAAGTCGTGACAGTGCATCCTTTCAAGCACACCCTTCTCATTAACCTGTGGTGAGTTATTCACAATTTTCGATGAACATTTAAGGTTTTATATGTAAGATGGTTAAGTAAAGAGCAACATTATTGATTATTATTATATTATTATTTGTGTCCTGGTCCTAAAAGAGTTCTTTGTCACTTCCCACAAACCGGGTTGTGTCACGATCGTCATAATGAGTAGACCAAGGCGCAGCGTGCGTAGAGTTTCATATAATTTAATAAATTGAAACTCACCAAACAAAACAATAAAGCACAAGAACAAACGAAACGTGAAGCTCCTGGTGTGCACACAGGCAACTAACGCAGCTGGAGGTTGAATGTTTGAAAGGGTACGTGACTATAAAACGTTTGGGAACCACTGGTATAGATAATATACTGAGCAAAAATATAAACGCAACATGTAAAGTGTTGGTTACATGTTTCATGAGCTAAAATAAAAGATCCCAGAAATGTTCCATACGTACAAAAAGCTTATTTCTCTGCAATGTTGTGCACAAATTTGTTTACATCCCTGTTAGTGAGCATTTCTCATTTCTCATCTCATCTATGTCTGCGAAATGCACTCTGGGAATCGTAGTTTACTCTGTAGACTAGGGCAATATAGAAGCTAAAAAAATGTGCTTGAAAGGGATCAATCCTGCAGTGTGACTAACAAAAATTATAGAACATAGACAATTTCATCAAATCTTACAGTAATGCATTTAAACTAACAGCATAATAACTAGAATAAAAGCATAATAACTCATAACTGCATAACAGTTGTGTCAAAATCCTGCACGAAGCCTTCAACGTGTGCTACAACTTCAGTTGGAGGAAATAAAGGTTCCTTGATTGGTGAAGCATAGTTCAGGGAATGGGAAATGGTGGCTAGTAGTGTAGACGAAATGGAGGAAATGGAGAAAATGTTGGTGAAGCAACAGCTGTAATGGAATGCAAACAATATGGGTGTCAGTTCTGATGGTATGGAGCGGGAGGATGAGGGTCAAGGACCGGAATGGTCGGTAGTGGAAAGACATAGGAAGAAGAGAGGTCATGATACAGAAAGCAGTGGAGCATCTGGTAAAGAAAGCATAAAGAGGGCCAAGGTAGGAAGCAAGAGTAGTGATGTGTTGGAGTGGAAAGTGGTGATAGTGTTTGATGAGACCACAGGGCCTCAATTACACCCTAATGTGACTAACTAATGCTGCAAAGAAAAAGGTAAGTGAAATTAGCTCGGTTCATTGGAAATGGTAGATCGTTAATATTGTGTGGTAGCCAGGCTCAGCAAGAGAATATTTTTTAAATGGAAAAGCTTAATGGGAAGAAGATTAAAAGCCATGTCCCTGGTGTGTATCCTAGATTGAAGGGAGTCATCACTGTGGTCCCAATATCTATGTCCAGAGATGATATTAAAGAAAATGTGAAGAGAGGCAGAGTGATGGAGGCCAAAAGTTTGATTAGTAGGAGAGAGTGTCAGGTTTTGGCCAAGACTGTTCGGGTTTTGGTCACTAGATGTCCCCATTGCACCTTTTTTGTACCTTTTGTTTTTCTTGCTCTAATTATTGTTTGCACCTGTAGGTCATTCCCTTGTTAGTATTTAAACCCTGTGTGTTCCTCAGTTCCTTGCTCAGTGTTTGTAAGTTAGCACCCAGCCCCAGCCCAAGCCTTGTTTTATACAGATATTTCTCTTGTTGGATTTTCCAGAGGTTCTCTGGTTTAGTTCTTGTGTATTATTTGAGTAGTCTTTTGAGGTTTGTTCTTCCCTGCTGTTTTTTACCACTTTGTGGAGTTTCTTTTGTATTTTGGAGGATTTCCATTTTGTGCCTCTTGGCTTTATTTTTGGACATTGTGGATTTAGTTTCTTTGCCTGAAGATTTTGTTCTTTAATTAAACCACCATCTCTAGTACTGCTGTGTCTGCCTCATCTTCTGGGTTCTGACGATTATTAGTGACTGTTTCTCGCACCGGGTCCTGACAGAGAGGGTCAAAGAAGTGAAAGCTTATCAGTGATGATGAGGTTTGAGAAAGTCTTGCAGGGAAAAGTACAGATAGGATTCCTTGGTTAGGGAATTTGTGCTGCCTAGTGTTAAGAAAAGAAAATATGTGCCAAGTGTAAAGGGGCACATGATTACGATGAGCAATGTGAAGCTAAATTGCTGTTAATGTGGTGCAGCATTTGGTGGATGCCAGGTACAGAGAGAGGCTCGGAGATATAGGATCAGTCATGATGTATTGTATGTAGAAGTACAGAATTGGGTAGATCATGATTGATTGTACATTCCGGCAGAGTAGGTGGCGGCAAGCACTTAACCATTGTGTGGTGTTCATGTTTTTATTATTCACCCGATGTTCGCGGGTCTGATGGACCCACAACATTATTGGATTTTGAAAACAATACAGCCATAACAATTTACATAAAAATAATTAATACTTAGATGTTGACTTATATCAATTACAAGCAATATAGACAGCATACGTGGTTAACTTCTTATGGATAGGGGGCAGCATTTTGACGTTTGGATGAAAAGCGTGCCCAGAGTAAACTGCCTGCTACTCAGTCCCAGTTGCTAATATATGCATATTATTGGTAGATTTGGATAGAAAACACTCAGAAATTTCTAAAACTGTTTGAATGATGTCTGTGAGTATAACAGAACTCATATGGCAGGTGAAAACCTGAGAAAAATCCAACCAAGTATTGGGAAATCTGAGGTTTTGTAGGTTTTCAACTCTTGGCCTATCGAATACACAGTGTCTATGGGGTCATTTTGCACTTCCTAAGGCTTCCACTAGATGTCAACAGTCTTTAGAACCTTGTTTGGTGCTTCTACTGTGAAGTGGGGCCGAATGAGAGGGGATTGAGTAAGGTCTGCCATGAGCTGAACATGCGCTGACCATGCGCGTTCACGTGAGGGCGAGCTCTGTTCCATCGCATTTCTGAAGACAAAGGAATTCTCCAGTTGGAACATTATTAAAGATTTATGTTAAAAACATCCTAAAGATTGAGTCTATACTTCGTTTGACATGTTTCTACGGACTGTAATATGACTTTTAGTCTGAACTTTTGCCTGGACCTGCACGCGCGTCGTGAGTTTAGATTTCGTACTTAACTCGCAAACCAAAAGGAGTAATTTGGACATAAATGATGGACTTTATGGAACAAATAAAACATTTATTGTGGAACTGGGATTCCTGGGAGTGCATTCTGATGAATATCATCAAAGGTAAGTGAATATTTATAATGCTATTTCTGACTTATGTTGACTCCAACATGGCGGATATCTTCTTGGGTTGTGTTGGTCTTTGAGCGCCGTACTCAGATTATTGCATGGTTTGCTTTTTCCGTAAAGTTTTTTTGAAATCTGACAGAGCGGTTGCATTAAGGAGAAGTATATATTTAAATCTGTGAATAACACTTGTATCTTTTATCAATGTTTATTATGAGTATTTCTGTGATTTGATGTGGCTCTGTGCAAATTCACAGGATGTTTTGGAGGCAAAGCCAAATGTAAACTGAGGTTTTTGGATATAAACATGAACTTGATCGAACAAAACATACATGTATTGTGTAACATGTCCCGGGAGTGTCATCTGATGAAGAACATCAAAGGTTAGTAATTAATTTTATCAATATTTCAGCTTTTTGTGACTCCTCTCTTTGGTTGGAAAATCGCTGTATGCTTTCTGTGACTAGTTGCTGACCTAACATAATGATATGTTCTGCTTTCGCCGAAAAGCTTTTTTGAAATCGGACACTGTGGTTGGATTAACGAGAATTGTATCTTTAAAATGGTGTCTAATACTTGTATGTTTGAGAAAATTGAATTATGAGATTTCTGTTGATTGAATTTGGCGCCCTGCATTTTCATTGGCTGTTGGCGAGGGGTTCCGCTAGCAGAACGGGGTTCCCAGTCCAGAGCTTCCGGCGACAGCTCCCAGTCTAGAGCTTCCGGCGACAGTTCCCGGGCCAGAGCTTCTGGCGACAGTCCACGGGCTGGAACCTCCTACGACGGTCCACGGTCCGTAACCTCCTGAGACGGTCGGCGGTCCGTAACCTCCTGAGACGGTCGGCGGTCCGGAACCACCAGCGACGGTCGGCGGTCCAGAGCCTCCAGCGACGGTCTGCGGTCCAGAGCCTCCAGTGACAGTCTGCAGTCCAGAGCCTCCTGAGAGGTTTCCCAGTCCGGAGCGTCCGGCAACGATCTACGGTCCCGTTCCTTCGGCGACGATCCACGGTCCGGAGCCCCCGGCGACGACCTAGGGTCCAGAGGCCCCGGCGACGACCCATGGTCCGGTTCCTCCGGCGACAACCCACGGTCCGGAGTCCCCGGCGAAGACCTACGGTCCGGTTCCTCCGGCGATGGTCCATGGTCCGGAGCCCCCGGCGACGATCCACGGTCCGGTACCTCCGGCGACGACCCAAGGTTCGGTTCCTCCGGCGACGAGCCACGGTCCGGAGCTTCCGGCGATGATCCCCACACCAGAGCCACCATGGAAGATGACGTATCTGCGAGTGGAGTGGGTACTTCGCCCCGCACCGGAGCCGCCCCCGACGGTAGATGCCCACCCGGACCCTCCCCTATTGAGTCAGGTTTTGCGGTCAGAGTCCGCACCTTTGAGGGGGGGGGGGTACTGTCACGCCCTGACCATAGAGAGCTGTTTATTCTCTATGTTGGTTGGGGCGTGACAGTGACTAGGGTGGGTTATCTAGGTGATTAATTATCTATGTTGGCCTGGTATGGTTCCCAAACAGAGGCAGCTGTTTATCGTTGTCTCTGATTGGGGATCATATTTAGGCAGCCATTACCCCATTGTGCTTTGTGGGATCTTGACTATGTATAGTTGCCTGTGAGCACTATAGCAGCTTCACGTTTCGTTTTGCATTTATTGTTTTCTTTGAGTTTCACTTCAAAATAAAGAGGATGGAACCGCACGCTGCATCTTGGTCCACTCATTATAACGATCGTGACACTCTGCTAGATCACATTTATCAATAAAAGCGCTATTTGTGAAGAAAAATCTATTATAATCAAGACATGGGTTGAATAAATCATTTTTATCTTGAACAAATATAAATGAAACAAGGTTTTCATCACTATTGATGTTTATTGCTTTGACCTGAACAAATTGGAAGGACAAATGTTACATACAGTATTTTATGGAAATTATAAATGAGCCCCATTGAACACAAATTAAGGCCGGTCTACACACCACATGAGGAACAGAGTTTTACTGGTCGTGTGTTGCAAATGTATTTATTGCACTTGATGCATGTGTACTGTGTCTTCCTGTCCATCTTGGGTCCACACACATTGCATCGCTTCTTCTTGTTGCTGCCGTCTGTCGTGGTAATTCTAATCAAAGGGAAGAGAGACTGCAGATTCTTTTAAACAACATCTTATAATAAAGATTTGTAAAAATGAAGAATCAACCATCCATTCAACAGTGCATAGTTGAAAGCTCAACGAACAGAGTTGTCTCTCTCCTCTTATTGAAAAAAGTACAACCTATTTTGTCTACGTGGCAGTTTAGCAGACGGTTGGAAACAGGGACGTGTGTAAAAGCTGATTTAGCTTGTCTGTTCAGATTAAGATTGCTGACGTTTCCACCATTGTTTGTTCCGTCCTGCGTGTTTCCACACATCTAAGTTCCTGCAGATTGTGAAAACAGGATGTCGCATACTGAGGTCGCACCCAAACGCCTCTTATCTGTACACCCAGACTTATGACGAAGTCATATAAAACAGCAAGCAAAAAATCCTAACATAACAATGGACAATTTTCAGGGTAAAAACAGCATAGTATGTCAAATTAAACAACATAGTAGGTAATTAAATAATGTCCTCGACACGTCTGCAATTTAGAATGATGAAAACACTTAATTCAGTAATTTTACTAACATCTCACTCACTGACTCACATACAGTGGGGCAAAAAAGTATTTAGTCAGCCACCAATTGTGCAAGTTCTCCCACTTAAAAAGATGAGAGAGGCCTGTAATTTTCATCATAGGTACACTTAAACTATGACAGACAAAATGAGAAAAGAAAATCCAGAAAATCACATTGTAGGATTTTTAATGAATATATTAGCAAATTATGGTGGAAAATAAGTATTTGGTCAATAACAAAAGTTTAACTCAATAGTTTGTTATATACCCTTTGTTGGCAATGACAGAGGTCAAACGTTTTCTGTAAGTCTTCACAAGGTTTTCACACACTGTTGCTGGTATTTTGGCCCATTCCTCCATGCAGATCTCCTCTAGAGCAATGATGTTTTGGGGCTGTTGCTGGGCAGCACGGACTTTCAACTCCCTCCAAAGATTTTCTATGGGGTTGAGATCTGGAGACTGCCCTAGGCCACTCCAGGACCTTGAAATGCTTCTTACGAAGCCACTCCTTCGATGCCCGGGCGTGGTGTTTGGGATCATTGTCATGCTGAAAGACCCAGCCACGTTTCATCTTCAATGCCCTTGCTGATGGAAGGAGGTTTTCCATCAAAATCTCACGATACATGGCCCCATTCATTCTTTCCTTTACACGGATCAGTCGTCCTGGTCCCTTTGCAGAAAAACAGCCCCAAAGCATGATGTTTCCACCCCCATGATTCACAGTAGGTATGGTGTTCTTTGATGCAACTCAGCATTCTTTGTTCTCCAAACACGACGAGTTGAGTTTTTACCAAAAGTTCTATTTTGGTTTCATCTGACCATATGACATTCTCCCAATCTTCTTTCGGATCATCCAAATGCTCTCTAGCAACTTCAGACGGGCCTGGACATGTACTGCGTTAAGCAGAGGGACACGTCTAGCACTGCAGGATTTGAGTCCTGGCGCGTAGTGTGTTACTGATGGTAGGCTTTGTTACTTTGGTCCCAGCTCTCTGCAGGTCATTCACTAGGTCCCCCCGTGTGGTTCTGGGATTTTTACTCACCGTTCTTGTGATCATTTTGACCCCACGGGGTGAGATCTTGCYTGGAGCCCCAGATCGAGGGAGATTATCAGTGGTCTTGTATGTCTTCCATTTCCTAATAATTGCTCCCACAGTTGATTTCTTCAAACCAAGCTGCTTACCTATTGCAGATGCAGTCTTCCCAGCCTGGTGCAGGTCTACTATTTTGTTTCTGGTGTCCTTTGACAGCTCTTTGGTCTTGGCCATAGTGGAGTTTGGAGTGTGACTGTTTGAGGTTGTGGACAGGTGTCTTTTATACTGATAACAAGTTCAAACAGGTGCCATTAATAAAGGTAACGAGTGGAGGACAGAGGATCCTCTTAAATAAGAAGTTACAGGTCTGTGAGAGCCAGAAATCTTGCTTGTTTGTAGGTGACCAAATACTTATTTTCCACCATAATTTGCAAATAAATTCATTAAAAATCCTACAATGTGATTTTCTGGATTTTTTTCTTCTAATTTTGTCTGTCATAGTTGAAGTGTACCTATGATGAAAATTACAGGCCTCTCTCATCTTTTTAAGTGGGAGAACTTGCACAATTGGTGGCTGACTAAATACTTTTTTGCCCCACTGTATATAGTTACAGCAGGCCAAGGTAGACACACACACATGCAACAACATCACTCAGACTTAGTTCCGGTATAGGATATATCACAAGTGGCCAGCGTAGGACTCTTCTTTTGCAGATGTAGCCAGTCACCAGCTTGTCTAAATTGTCCACCCCTCCTTTTGTGGTATTGTAATCCATTATGATTTCTGGTTTTTGATGTTCCTGGCCACAGATTCTCCCATCCCTACATTTTGCCTTTCTTTGGCACGTAGGAACGCAAAGGACATGTCATGACATAGTAGAATTGCATAACTGTTGACAGAATGTCATTTTCATTTCAAGTTAACTCCCTGTATCACAATTCCAGTGGGTCAGAAGTTTACATACACTTAGTTGAGACGCGTTCTGTCTCCTAGTGATGAACGTACTTTGTGCGATAAGTGCAAATCAATCCCAGAACAACAGCAAAGGACCTTGTGAAGATGTTGGAGGAAACAGGTACAAAAGTATCTATATCCACAGTAAAAGGAGTCCTATATCGACATAACCTGAAAGGCTGCTCAGCAAGGAAGAAGCCACTGCTCCAAAACTGCCATAAAAAAAAGACAGACTACGGTTTGCAACTGCACATGGTGACAAAGATCGGACTTTTTGGAGAAATGTCCTCTAGTCCGATTTAACAAAAATAGAACTGTTTGGCCATAATGACCATCGTTATGTTTGGAGGAAAAAGGGGGATGCTTGCAAGCCGAAGAACACCATCCCAACCATGAAGCACGGGGGTGACAGCATCATGTTGTGGAGGTGCTTTGCTGCAAGAGGGACTGGTGCAATCAAAAAAATAGATGGCATCATGAAAATTATGTGGATATATTGAAGCAACATCTCAAGACATCAGTCAGGAAGTTAAAGTTTGGTCGCAAATGGGTCTTCCAAATGGACAATGACCCCAAGCATACTTCCAAAGTTCTGGCAAAATGTGGCAAAATGGCTTAAGGACAACAAAGTCAAGGTATTGGAGTGGCCATTACAAAGCCCTGACCTCAATCCTATGGAAAATGTGTGGGCAGAACTGAAAAAGCGTGTGCGAGCAAGGAGGCCTACAAACCTGACTCAGATACACCAGCTCTGTCTGGAGGAATGGGCCAAAATTCACCCAACTTATTGTGGGAAGCTTGTGGAAGGCTACCCGAAACGTTTGACCCAAGTTAAACAATTTAAAGGCAATGCCACCAAATACTAATTGAGTGTATGTAAACTTCTGACCCACTGGGAATGTGATGAAAGAAATCAAAGCTGAAAGAAACCATTCTCTCTACTATTATTCTGGCATTTCACATTCTTAAATTAAAGTGGTGAACCTAACTGACCTAAGACAGGGAATTTTTACTATTAATGTCAGGAATTGTGAAAAACTGAGTTTAAATGTATTTCGCTAAGGTGTATGTAAATTTCCGACTTCAACTGTATGTATGTATATATGTGTATATGTATGAATGTTTATGTATTTACATGTATATGTATGGGTATGTACGTGTACGTATATATATATATATATATATATATATATATATATATATATTTGCCATAAAAGATATGGGGGATTGGAAATGATGCAGACATTTACATTGATGGAAGCAACAATCTTTCAACAATATTAAGCTGATCCACCCCTAAAAAAAATAATAAAAAAAACAGTAAGCTTTAAGGGATGCTATGTTTGCTGTTATTGTCTTGATCACAGAAAGTAAAATTCAAAGCAAACCATTTTTTTGTTTGAGGTAAATAGTCTTACATGCTGATCAATCCGTCTCTGCACGTGCGTCTGCGTGCACCATCGTGTACATGTTGATTTTGTCTATCCCCATCAGACACGCAGGTTAAAATACCAGAACCAACCATTTTAATTTGGGGACAGGTCGAAACACACATGAAACATTTATGGACATTTAGCCAGTTAGTTTGTCCTGGGAGATAAACATTGGGTTGTTATTTTACCTGAAATGCATATGGTCCTTTTTTTAATCCGGATATTTGTAGAATATTTACTCACTTTGAGTCATACACAATCATGTGTTCTCTACTCTGACAATTGATCCACAGATAAAAAGGGAAACCTAGTTAGTTTTCTCACCTTGTTCCTCATTCTTCTGTGAATTTTATATTGCGGTTGGCAACCAACTTTAAGGTGCATTACTGCCACCAACTGGACTGGAGTGTGGACCACGCTCATCTTTCAGTCGCCCACGTACGTATATGCTTGTAAAAAAAACAGTCAGTAGACGTGAGAGGCGAGACTTATAGAACCGAGTTCTATTTTAGCGCATGGCTATGCAGATGCCCGTGAGCAGTTTGGATGAAATTGAATAACATGTATCTGTGCATTTATTTTGCAACGCTTTTAGTATGTCAGGCGACAGCAGTTAATAAGATATAATTATAGCATTGGGTCTCTGGAGGATTAAGTATTGTACATGAATGATGACTTGTCGGAATTCAATTAACTGAATAAAGCGACATGAGTTGGACTCTCCGTTTTACTTCGAAGGACCTAAAGGAGGGCCGGATCTTCTTTACGATTAACAGCATCATGTACGTTGTCGTGGTACGACAACATGTGATCCCTTCAATCAACAAGACAAGATTTAGAGTATGAAGGTCTGGATGTTAACCTAGTCAAGTTTTCTCACAGTGTGGTTTTTGCCCAACCCAGAAAACACAAGGATATTGCTCCTGATTGATTTTATCCTTGCCCTGAAGAATCCATAATACACTGTCCGCTCTCGACTCCTTCAGGAGTGGGTTTGAAGTACTGGCCACACACTTGATTCTGATTGCCAGTAAACAGTACCTTGTGCAATTCATTTCTCTGTCCCCTTCTGCCCTTTCCCTTTGCTCTTTCTCCCCCTCTCTCTCTCAGATCATCTTAGGCTCTCAGTGTGAGATTAGTGTTAGATAAGGAAGCAACAACCCTCAGAGCAAACCTTGTCTTATCCAAAATAAAAAACTTCAGATTGGGATCCAGAGGTCTAATATAACAGTAGGTGCCACATTTGTGGTTGTTTCTTTCTGCTTCTTCTACAACGTTTAAATATATGATGTACTGTATCTTTACATTAAACAAATGTCCTGCTACTTTTTTAGTGTTAACCAATTTTTCAGTGATTTTCTTGTCTCTTACAAAATCATATTTGAAAATATGCTATTTCACTGCACCTACCAGCGATTAAAGTTGGGATCAGATATGTTTGTGTTCTCCTAGTGCGGTCTCTTGAGGGGTCTCTTGAGGGGTGTGAGTGACATTGGAGAAAAGCTGTCAACAGCAGATGCCTTTGATAAATGTTTGACACTGTATATCTGGCAGTTCCATCAGGATCAAACTCCTCTCCAGTCATTACCTCCTGCAAGGCTTCAACCAGTGTCCTAGTAACCTCTGTAACCCCTCAGCTGTAACTCCCTCTCTAAGGCTTGTTTCATACTGTCAAATGCAGAATGGACCTGCACAACCACATTTTCAAATATAAAACCATTTGCAGGCAGTTGATTTTTCTACCGACTGTATTCACTGTGCTTAATGTTCATGAAGGAAGATGTAGTCTGAATGAATTCAGCTAGTCTAGGCATGTTTAGGAGGTGCCTGAGTCATCCACAAAATCTCCATGGAATGCAGCCACAGACGGCCATAAATATGTTACTATAAGGCCTGAGGCTCTGCAAACATGTAACTGAATGTGTGTGTCGTGGTTGCTAAGCGAAAGAGTTTGGCTTGACAATGATGCAATCACTTTACTTTTCCTCACAAAGTTCCTGCACTCCCGTTCAAATTAATTTAACGAAGCACAACAAAGTTATGCCCCTTTAACGATGCCATCACAATAACGACATCTGTTATTCATGACTTTTTAAGTGGGGCATCGACCAAGGCATCTCATTTTCAGAACGCAGGAATTATTTTTGCGGTGACAGTAATCAGGTAGCTACATTCGGTCTTGAAAGAAAGTGCTTGAGGTAAAGAAAAGTTCCTGCAGAACCTGTGCTGTGGAAATGTAAGAGAGGAAAACTTTTCCCTCAGAGAAACACAGAATAGCATAAATTAGAGCCTGTTGAAGCAGGTTCAGAAACCTTAAAAGGCTTGCCTGTGGGATGAGGTGGGAGAAGTTGTTGTTCAAGGCATTGTTTCTCTGCTCTTTCAGACGGAAAGAAAGCGAGAGCTAGGTTTTCTAACAAGCAGAGTTGTTTACTGGCCTTGAGGGAGGGCCTACATAGAATGGGGAAGGATAAGCTTTGTCCCAGACCTCGGCCCCCTGAGCAAACAGTTGACTGCAAGGATTCTGGCGTAGAATATCAAATGGAAAGACTATGCTCAGGGGAATCGAAATGCTGCCTCTTTAGGCATCTGTCCAAATGCCTGGCACAGACTCAGACACCGTTGAGGGACTCATCATAAGGAATGAGAAGAAACTGACCAATGCAACTGGAAGAAACATTTGGTGGATTTCCATCTGTGTGTGATTACAAACATTCAGTGTGGGCTTGCGCTTGTGACTCCAGCCAACACCCTCCATAACTTTGATTTACTGACCCTCTCAATGACATTCCATTCTACATGTACAGTGCATTCGGAAAGTATTCAGACACCTTGAATTTTTCCACATTTTGTTATGTTACAGCCTTATTCTAAAACGGATTAAATATATTTTTTCACTCAACAATCTACAGACAAAAAAAACTGATATCACATTTACATAAGTATTCGGACATTTTACTCGGTACTTTGTTGAAGCACCTTTGGCATCAATTACAGCCTCAAGTTTTCTTGGGAATAGCGATACAAGCTTGGTACACCTGTATTTGGGGAGTTTCTCCCATTCTTCTCTGCAGATCCTGTTAAGCTCTGTCAGGTTGCTGCAAACACAGCCTAGAGGTGTGTTGTGTCATTGTCCTGTTGAAAAACAAATGATAGTCCCACTAAACGCAAACCAGATGGGATGGCGTATTGCTGCAGATTGCTGTGGTAACCATGCTGGTTAAGTGTGCCTTGAATTCTAAACAAATCACCGCTAGTTTCACCAGCACCATCACACCTCCTCCTCCATGCTTCACGGTGGGAACCACACATGCGGATCATCCGTTCACCTACTCTGCAACTCACAAAGACACAGCGGTTTGAAACAAAAATCTCAAATGTGGACTCATCAGACAAAAGGAAGATTTCCACCGGTCTAATGTCCATTGCTCGTGTTTCTTGGCCCAAGCAAGTCTCTTCTTCTTATTGGTGTCCTTTAGTGGTGGTTTCTTTGCAGCAATTCCACCCCAAAGGCCTGATTCACGCAGTCTCCTCTGAACAGTTGATGTTGAAATGTGTCTGTTACTTGAACTCTGTGAAGCATTTATTTGGGCTGCAATCTGTGGTGCAGTTAACTCTAATGAACTTATCCGCTGGAGCAGAGGTAACTCTGGGTCTTTCTTTCCTGTGGCGGTCCTCATGAGAGCTAGTTTCATCATAGCTCTTGAAGAAACTTTTACATTTCTTGACATTTTCCGGATTGACTGACCTTCATGTCTTAAAGTAATGATGTACGGTCATTTCTCTATGCTTATTTAAGCTGTTCTTGACTTTATGGACTTGGTCTATTTCCAAATAGGGATATCTTCTGTATACCAACCCTACCTTGTCACAACACAACGGGTTGCCTCAAATGCATTAAGAAAGAAAAAATTCCACAAATTAACTTTTGACAAGGCACACCTAATTGAAATGCATTTCAGGTGACTACCTCATGAAGCTGGTTGAGAGAATGCCAAGAGTGTGCAAAGCGTGGCTACTTTGAAGAATCTCAAATATAAAATATATGTTGATTTGTTTAACACTTTTTTTGATTACTACATGATTCCATATTTGTTATTTCATAGTTTTGATGTCTAAACTATTATTCAACAATGTAGAAAATAGTAAAAATAACTTTGGACTGGTGTACTGTATGTTAACATCGATAGGTGAAAGTAAATCCCCGAAAATATTATATTCCACATATTTATTCCACATATCAAGTGTTCTCAGTCCTGTGTCAATATAGGGAAGGGTATAAGGACAACTGCTAATTCACCTACGATTCCCTATCTCGTACCCTGGCTAGCTTATATTCTGTCTTAATTCCATGTGGCTGTTCTGGAGGTGCTCATTGGTCAGTATAGTGATACAAATCACATTTTCTATGATGGCACTCAAATTGCAGAGTGACCAGTGACGTCCACAGAAATAGAATGAGATTCTATTTCTACGGTGAGGTCATGATACTGTTGCATCTAGTTATTAAAGAGCCTCTCCTAAAAATAGATATGCAATCAATCTTTGCTGTCATAATGGGCTATGACAGCAAAGATGGATTATTATTTTATTCTGTGCCACAAGTGCAGGCAGCTCCACGGCAGACGTAGGGAAGAGTACATCTTTGTTTTCAGACAGTTTTGTTTATGAGATAAATTTGACAGGAGATGGGACACAAAATTTCATGCAGTGAAATACCGTCATAAATATTCATGAGTACTCTAAACATTCAAAGATGGCCAGCTAATTACATACATGCGTTGCATATTCATGCTGTACGGCATGCCAATTTCACATGAAAGAGCCTTACTGATATACTTGAAAAGATTGGCATAGTGTTGCTTTAGAACTGCTGGATAAGATGCCCACACTCAGACTTTCAAGTGCACTGGGTCGGAATACTGTTATATCATAGTTTTTCTTCCTGATACAGTATTTGATACAAGATATATGGCTTTTACTGGCTTATATACATTAATGAGCTAATCAAAATTCCTGGTTGTCGATTCAGGTGGGAAGTGTAAGGTTCAGTAATTACATCAACAAGAAAATGGGAAACGGGGTGAGACCTTGAGGCAGTGGGGAACTGTGAGGGCCTTCTAGGCCTTCAGAAAAGGCCTAAGGATTTTAAAATGTCAAGAAATTTGAACGTTTCTTCAAGTGCATCTGCAAAAACCAAGCTCCATGATGAAACTGTCTCTCATGAGGACTGCCACGGGAAAGGAAGAACCAGAGTTACCTCTGCTGCAGATGATACGTTCATTAGAGTTACCAGTCTCGGAAATTGCAGCTCAAATGCTTCACAGAGTTCAAGTAACAGACAAATCTCAACATCAACTGTTCAGAGGAGACTGCGTGAATCAGGCCTTCATGGTCAAAATTGCTGCAAAGAAACCATTACTAAAGGACACCAATAAAAAGAGGAGACTTGCTTGGGCCAAGAAACACGAGCAATGGACATTAGACTGATGGAAATCTGTCCTTTGGTCTGAGTCCAACTTTGAGATTTTTGGTTCAACCCGCCATGTCTTTGTGAGACGCAGAATAGGTGAACGGATGATCTCCCCATGTGTGGTTCCCACCATGAAAAATGGAGGAGGTGTGATGGTGCTTTGATGGTGAGACTGTCGTTGATTTATTTAGAATTCAAGGCACACTTAACCAGCATGGCTACCGCAGCATTCTGCAGCGATACGCCATCCCATCTAGTTTGCGCTTAGTGGAACTATCATTTGTTTTTTAACAGGACAATGACCCAACACACCTCTAAGCTGTGTAGGGCCTATTTGAACAAGAAGGAGAGTGATGGAGTGCTCCATCAGATGACCTGGCCTCCACAATCACCCAACCTCAACCCAATTGAGATGGTTTGGGATGAGTTGGACCGCATAGTGAAGGAAAAGCAGCCAACAAGTGCTCAACACATGTGGGAACTCCTTCAAGACTGTTGGAAAAACCTTCCACATGAAGCTTGTTGAGAGAATGCCAAGAGTGTGCAAAGCTGTCATCAAGGCAAAGGGTGGCTACTTTGAAGAATCTCAAATATAAAATATATTTTGATTTGTTTAACACTTTTTTGGTTACTACATGATTCCATGTGTGTTATTTCACAGTTTTGATGTCTTCACTATTATTCTACAATGTGGAAAATAGTAAAAAATAAATAAATAAAATAATTACTGAGCTATACTGTATGTTAAAAAAATTGGGAAATGTTATTATTTTATACTAATAAAATTGCTCAGAGAAATAGATTTTATTTAACAAGTAATATAAAAAAGAAAATTATTGACATCCCTGTTTTCAATAACTTTCGATACCTCTCCTTTCGAGGATAATGGCACTGAGCTTTTTTCTAAAATGTTTTATGAGATTGAGAACACCTTGGGAGGGATCTTAGACCATTACTCCATACAGATTATTTCCAGACCCTTGATATCCTTCATCTGCGCTTATGGACTTGCCTCTTCAATTCAAACCACAGGTTTTCAATGGAATTCAAGTCCAGAGATGTTGATTTTGTGGTCAATTAATAATTTCTTTGTGGATTTTGATGTGTGCTTGGGGTTATTGTCTTGCTGGAAGATTCACTAAATTTCAGCCTTCTAGCAGGTTTTTGGCAAAAATGTCCAGATACTGGGTAAAGTCCATGATGCCGTTGACCTTAACGCCCCATGACCAGCAGAAGCAATATAGACCCATAACATCAAAGATCCACTGCCATATTTTACTGTAAGTATGGGGTTATTTTCTTATGCATCCTAATTTCGACACTACACCCACTACTGATGTGCAGCAGTGGCGACCCGTCATTCAGCAAAAAAAAGGCCTGTTTTGCATGTTCTTTTGGTATTAATTAGTTTCACATATCAGTTTGCAAACATTGTAAAAAACAATATATGGGCCTCTTGAGTGGCACAGCGGTCTATGGCACTGCATCGCAGTGCTTGAGGCATCACTACAGCCCTGGTTTTGATCCCAGGCTGTGTCACAGCCGGCCGTAAACGGGAGACTCGTGAGGCGGCGCAAAATTGGCCCAGCGTTGTCCAGGTTATGGGAAGGTTTGGTTCTCTTTTCCAAGCTTAAAAGGATAAACATTCACACGCAACACCATGGGCCAGAAAAGGATGAATACATTGGCCAACTTGGAACTGGGAAATCTCAGACTTCAGTGCATTCAAGACAACTGGGAACTCTAAAAATAATTTTCTCCAACTAGGAAAATAAGTTTTGAACGGTCATCCAAGTTGGAATTCCAAGTCGGGAACTCTGGCCTTTTTCTAGCGCTTCGACTTGACGATCACTGACATCATGATTCGACCTCGTTCTTTTTCAGAGTTCACAGTTGTCTTGAAAGCACCATAAATCCAGAGAATGCTGATTTAGATCAAGTTTGCTCACAAGAAGGATCGTTGAAGTGAGTACAGGACAACAACGATGAGTCCAAAAATATGTATTGTATGCTGCTTTATAAATGATGTAATACGCCAGGGAGATATGTATACTGTAGCTAAGAAAGTAATACTAAGTTTATGTTGTGTAGCAAGCTGTTAGTAGACCATGTGTCTCACCCTAAGCGTTTGGTCCCTTTCCCCCCGAACTTAGCCTACTGTTCTGACTTAGAAATTTCATCATTGAATATTGTAAGAGCTTTCATTGTCTGCTTATATTACCATGATATTTATCCTACGGTTCTGACTTGGTGTACAGGGAGAATACTGTAAGAACGGCCCATGTTCTGAATTCTGTCACTGTCCATTTCAAAAGAGTTGAACAAATAAGGTTATCGACTACGTCCGTCTTAGCTCTCTCAATAATGTCTTAAACAAAAACAAAAAATGTAATATATTATAATCTATTATTTACCAGGTAAGTTGACTGAGAACACATTCTCATTTACAGCAATGACCTAGGGAATAGTTACAGGGGATGAATGAGCCAATTGTAAGCTGGAGATGATTGGTGACCGTGATGGTATGAGGGACAGCTTGGGAATTTAGGCAGAACACCGGGGTTAACACCCGTACTCTTACAATAAACACCATGGGATCTTTAGTGACCACAGAGAGTCATGACACCCGTTTAACATCCCATCCGAAAGACAGCACCCTACACAGGGCAGTGTCCCCAATCACTGCCCTGGGGTATTGGGATATTTATTTAGACCTGATGAAAGAGTGCCTCCTACTTGCCCTTCAACACCACTTCCAGCAACATCTGGTCTCCCATCTAGGGACTGACCAGGACCAACCCTGCTTAGTTTTAGAAGCAAGCCAGCAGTGGGATACAGGGTGGTATGCTGCTGGCCGATTATGGCTTGTCTCTTATCCGTTCATAGTTCCCTTATGCCATAGTTTGTACTTCTCAATCGTTAAATTGCTTATATAGGTATATCTCATTAGTATTTTATTCATCATTTTTGGCAACGTTGGAATGATGCATTTAATTGTTTTGCTTACTTTGTGTATTATAATTAGTTTGTGCTTTTCTTCATGAGGGGATACTATATATAATGTTGTTGGATTTGTAACTATGTTTGCCAGTGACACTCTTCCCATTTTAATATTTTTAAAACAGAAAGTTCAGTAATAGACCCGTGTAATTCCAGTTGATATTGCGAGGGTTGTTTTGATTGATTGTTTCTCTTCTCGCTCAATGTGCTGTCAAATTTAGGTCTCTGACATACTGTATCTCTTTGAGGCTACATCAATTGTGTTATCTTGGACTGCTGCAAGGGAGAGTTTTCCCCATGGTGAAGAATGAAAAGGGAGAGTTTAGCGTGCCGTTTAATTGAAAACAAGTCCTGAAAGCTCTCATATGTTTGACAACGAGATCTGCTAGCCCGAAGAAGTGCCTAACATGCCAACGATGTGATACAAAAGCTATAATTGACAGTTTTCTTCTGTTGAACATGAAATCAGGCATCTGTTTTCAGGACTGACACAACAGCTGACCAATTGAATTGTCTTTCCCTCATTCTTAGATCGCCCACTTTTAGCAGTTTTAATTGGCAGAGCAGATGGTGCGATCAGAGACCATTGAGCATTGAGGCACATAGTCTTACTTGAGATGTGTGCACCTCCCATCTTCATCCATGGATGATTTAAAAATAAATATGTTTCTCAAGGCTTCTGACCAGAATGAGCACATTTTGAATACACAATCAGGGAGACATGTTTGGTGTAATTAAGGTTCTCATAAACATAAATATAATCAACTGTCTATTGTGTTGCTAATGAATTATCACCACTTTTGTAAGTAGAAAGTCAGGCTGATATTAATTGAGTGGAGCGGAGAAGTTGTTGGCCCTAAGAGCTGAGCTGGGATCTGCTTTTGTTTTCACCTATTCATAGTTAAGGTTAGAGATGGGGTCAAGTATGTTGGTCTGAGATCTGTGACGCTCCTAGCCCCCTACCAAGGAAAGCTCAATCTCCTTTGCCTATAGGGATGGATGCTGAATCAGGCTGCCATTAGCAATCATGCTCATTAAACCAAGTAAATTAATCCATGGCTTTTATAGGCAGACTTATCTTACACTGTTGTTTTACCTTGCCTTTGAAGTTCTCAACATAACAACATACTGTAGACAGACTAATCATGAGAGAGGGCTCTTTTAATAAAGGGCCCTATTCAATCCCCGTGATTGAAATTTAAAGACATTGTTTCTGCTTTAGCGGATTGCATTCACGGTAAACGCTGCATATGTCGGCTCAATCGGAAATTGCCTTTCAATTTCTATTGCAGAATCTGTAACGCTTCATCTTTACAGATTAGAGCCCTAAAATCACAGTTTTGAATATGGTGCTCCTTTTTTTTTTTTACATCACAGGGGGAAAGACAGGAGCAAGGAAACATGGTAAGACAAACTCCCCTGTGATATTGTTTGCGGTGTCCGCTTGTATCACCTTGAGAAACACACAGACAGATGCGACAGTCGGCTCGCGCACAATGTTCTCCCTTTGTGAAGATTTATGTTTGTGGCGCGAGCAGGAAAAACACTAGCCCCGGTGTCTCTCCCCTGCTCAAAGCACAGCTTTAACTAGCTTTCGATGATAAGGACACAAAGCTTGGTGGGCCCATATGCTTTCCTTTCCCCCACTGGTGTGTTTATCAAGTGCTGTCGCAGAGCAAAACTCAGAATCAATAAAGCAATTAGCACATCCTAGCCTTGGACACTCGCCTAGGAAGACTTATGACATCAGTTATGACAGCGGCCCGGCCTCACGGGACCTCATCATTTCCCACGTTACTCTGCTGGGATACTGCGAGCCATGCTGCTCCGGCTTGATAGTGATAGCATCTGAGGACAAAGCAGTGCCACCTGCTTGACAATCTTGGAAATGGAGCACAATGGCCATTTGTTTTTGACATTGACCTTAACCTGTTCTGGTCCATCAACCATTACCCTTTTCCCAGGACAGTACCTCAGGTTTTACACTACATTTTCTTTTTGACCCCTGACCCCTCTCCGCCCCCATCCTTTCAAACGGGTGCTTCTCATTCTCTCAAAAACGTTTTTTTGCTAGGATAGCTTACCTGACAAGAGGACATCCATAATGCCTGAGTCACATCTGTGCCCCGGGCAAATCCATACCCGCTGTGCCATGGCATCGGGTTGGCGTTAATGTGCTCCGCTGATGTGTGCTGCCTGACAGCTAATACACATCAGGGAGATTTCATTTTAAACTTCATGAGTACATTCAATCACCAGAGACACTTTTTGCACCACCGCTTTGTCGGCTTTGATTAGCATCACAATCCTTAAATATCAGATCATCCAAAAGAATCAGTTAGTCACAAGCGGACTACGCGCCTCTAGATGATACTCAACATCGATTCTCATAGTTTCCTGATGACTCATTGTGAAAGGACACACATTGGATCCGAACAAGCATTTGCATGACTGAACAGAATCCTGTTTATATTACTTCTGCTGTCAAGATACCTGGTTTCTCTTATGCTCTTATGCTTGATTTATAGTGTTTGCATCACTCTAAATGAAAAGAACAGTCATGCTGACCTGTCGGCTTCTAGACAGACACCAATGCAAAAACAAAGCATTCCTCTTGTGCACAAACCTAAGCCATTCTCGTTGAAACATTACCGCATTGTTTCACCATTTCTGTTGTCTCACTGTTAGTTGGGGCAAGATAATTGTAGTATCCAACTGCGAAGTGAAATGCAAGAGAATGCTTCTTTAGGAAGGGAGGGTGGGCTTGGTGTGTGTGTGTGAGAGAGAGAGTGTGTGAGAGGGAGAGAGACAACAGTATTCAAAGACTCTGAGCCCAAGGAGAACCCCTGCTGTGTAAAGAGTGAGATCCATCCGGAATGCCAATTTATTGGAATTTAAATTAAAAAGTCATAATCCCTGGGGCTGAATCTGATGTATGGGTTTTGTTTGACAAACTTTCAGCTTTAACCTCCATTAGACCCTTTGGAAAATGCCTCAGCAGTTGGCTTAGAAATTCCTGGCATGTTCTATGTTCAAAGACCTAGCCAACTGGCATTGATGCCTCCTCCTCTCACACATAAGGGATCTTGCTTGCTTGGTATCAGCAGGACAGGAATTTGAGCATTCTTTTTATATCTCTTCATTAGAAAGCTGTCATTCTAATCCCTTTGGAAAACACAGCAGATGGTCGACATTCGTCGAGAGCGAGGGCCTCTGCCGAAGACGCACCTGAGAATTATTTATTCGATGAGGAATTAATGTAAATTATGTTCGCACCTCCTTCGAGAAATCACCGCTAATGCGAGAAAGAGTGAGGGTTGTTTAATTAAGGACTGCAAAGTAAATAGCGTGTGTCTTGCACACCTGGCGGTTGGGAATTCTTCCTGGCAGGGTTACCTGTCTACTTTATGACCTTTCCCTATAGGTGTTCTGAAAACTACAAACTCACAGATTCTTCTTCTTCTCAGGCATGTTAAAGTAGGAGTTTGGAGGTAGGGAAACTGTTGGTTGTCTTAGTCTGTCAGTAGTCTTATATTCCAGAGATTACATTTCTATTCTTTATTTTTTGTCTTGACATAACCCTTTCTTTTCCTTGGTATCTTTCCATAAAATAGAATTTGTGATGTTACCGATGTTCCCTCCCTACTTTCTTCCATTTTCCCCTATTTATGTTCTTTAAATTTTGGGAATAACACATGGACATTTCTTGTTAGATATGTATCTCTATAATAGTGGCTAAAACAATTGGTCAACATTGTTCTGTTTGGATTTTGTTTCCCAACTTGGAGACTGTTTGTGAGCAGTACTTTAGACACTGGGTTATTTACTGCCCGCTCTTACTAGCCTTTTCCCAAGCGACCGAAATGAGACTAGAGCTGTTCTGTCTGAACGGTGACATTGAGGGCTTAATAAAGTGATGAAGGCCACTGATACTCAGATGCAGAGGATCAGCCATGAATCAGAGGAGAGAGACACAGACGCCTTGGGCCTGTGTTGTGACGGGTGTGGCTGGCTACGGCACTATTGGATGTGTTCGCCTGTGTGTTTTTCTATTTCTTGGTTTGTTTCTGTTTGTCAGTCTCTCTGATTCTTTCTCTCTATTTCCATATTTCACCCGAGCACCAACTATTCGATTTACTTGCGGTAATGCCATGACTGTAAATATAAAACAAAAAGCATAATTTCTCACAGATACTCAATGTAATTGTGTTCACCTTGAGAAAACAACAGCATGTCCTACACTTCCTTGGAGTGCATTTTTGGCTTTCAAAATAAATATTAAACTAATTTATGTCAGTTATTCCTAATGTATGCTAGCACAATAGTACCCATGGGTACCATGTCGCAGATGTGTGGACTCGAGTCACATGACTTGGACTCGAGTCTGACTTGAGTCACACATTTTGATAATTTGGGACCACAAGGTTGGCTTTACAGTTCCAAACCCTCATTGGTTTGAATGATGTCAGATATTTTATCTAGTATTCTTTTGATCTTTTAAAGCTGGAATGTGTAACTTTTTTGCAGACCTGACCAAATTCACATATAAATGTGTGTTATAGATCTGTCAGCCTTATTGAAAGCAAGTCTAAGCAGTAGAATATGTTCTATGTGCGCTATTTCTTAAGTTTCGTTTTGGCGTCTTTTTCTTTCAGTTTTGTGCACCAGCTTCAAACAACTGAAAATATAAAATGTTGGTTATGGAAAAGATATTTCATTACGGTTTAGATGGGACAATGATTCTCTATACTTGCTTGTTTTGTCACAAACTGAGGAAAATGGCGGCGCAATTTCTGCATAGTGCATCTTTAATAACATGAATTGGGGTATTTAGAGAACTATATAGGTAGAGACCACTGTTATACATTTATTTTGACAAAAATGCAGATAGAAGCTCCCGATTTGATGACTTGAGACTTGACTTTATAGAAAATAAAATAACTTGAGACTTGACTTGGAACCTCAAGACTCAGGATTCACCTGAGTGGCGCAGTGGCCTAAGGCACTGCATCGCAGTGCTAGCTGTGCCGCTAGAGATCCTGGTTTGAGTCCAGGCTCTGTCGCAGCCGGCCGCGACCGGGTGACCGGCGCACAATTCAGGCGGCGCACAATTGGCCCAGCGTCTTCCGCGTTAGGGGAGGGTTTGGCCGGCAGGGATGTTCTTGTCCCATCGCGCACTAGCGACTCCTGTGGTGGGCCGGGCGCAATGTACGCTGACACGGTCACCAGGTGTATGGGGTTTCCTCTGACACATTGGTGTGGCTGACTTTCCGGGTTAAGCGGGTATTGTGTCAAGAAGACGCACGGCTCTCGACCTTCGCCTCTCCCGAGTCCGTACAGGAGTTGCACGGATTGGACAAGACTATAACTACCAATTGGATACCACGAAGTTGGGGAGAAAACAGGGTAAAAAAAAAACACACAAACTCAGGATTCACCTTTGTCTTGAGACTGATGACTTTAAATTATCTGGCCAGGTTTTGTAATGTTTTGTCAATCATTTTGTGGCACAGAGTCTCCATGGATTAGGCCTACTCTCTAAGCAGCCAGAGACAGGAGCTGCAGCATGCCAGCATCACACTTGCAAAAAAAACATTGAACAGATTGGCTAGTGAAATGCACACTTGGCCCTCTGATTGGACCGGCAAACTGTAAATCAACACAGGTCGGGTGAGCTTGCACAATGAGAAGATTTTGGGGGGTCAGGCGTGTGAATCTTTCATCCATATTTTAATAGGCTACATATAGCCAACCATTTGTATTTTCTATTTATACCTTTGCTTATTCGATCTGGTCATTAACATAAGCCTACGGCATTGCACCAAATTCTTGTTTCAAAACATCTAATATGTACTTCAGAACCAAAAAGTTGTGTGTCTTGACTGTTGACCAGTCATCAGAATTGGCGCACAAAGGTAAGGGTACACATATCCGGATTAGTGACCAGAAAGCGCATTATTCATTTTTGCCAGAACAATACTATTAGGCTACCTGGTGGTGATTTCATTAATAATTTTTATATTTCAGACAGGCCTAGTTTGGTTGGGTTATAATTATATACCTCAGTGGTGGGTACTGGCTATGTCTAAAGATAGCTGCAACATCGCACTACCTTCAATAGTTACGGGATGAAGATGGTTACTTCGAACATTAATGACTTTCAGCTCAAAATGCAGGTGTAAAACGCTGTTTTTCTGTATTTTGCGCTTCGAAAATGCAGGCTACATTTGCACAGCGATTGTGTTTGCATGTGCATGCATACATGTGCTTGAGTCGCAAGCTTTGAACCAGTACTTTTTGGGGGTCGTGGATTAAAAAGTTTGAGAACCACTAAGCTAGCAAACAGATTGCTGATTTACTGTTCAGCTATAGGATTGGGTGCAGCGCAAACGTCAAATTGTAGAGAGAGCATTGCCATCCCAAAAATATGCAGCTCCAAAAATTGTTTGGTGATCAAGAATATTAGGCCTAACTGTTTACTTTGCAAGCTCATTAGCAATGGGGCATCTAGCAACAATTACTATCATAGGCCTACTGGTCTTTTGGTATGTAAATATTGTTGAAATTGATCATTTACTTATGAAGCTTGCATATTACATAATCAAAATGTGTTACAGACAAAATAATGAAAAGGGCTGTCTGGTAGCCTCAAATAGACAAAGATTTGTCATTGCAGCATGTAAAGATTTTTTTATTTTTTTACATTTAAAACGTGTGACTCGACTTGACCTGCCCTTAAAATAGATGACTTAGACTTGACTCTAGACTTTCGTGTTTTAAAAGCATTCGAAAATGAGTCGGATAGCTAATAGCTAAAACGGAAAAGTCTATAATTTTTTATTTTTTTTCCCCCTACTTTTCTACTTTACTTTTCTATTACATTTTGTATTGAAGAGGAACAAAATGAGCTGCTGATTTTGCTAAAGTTTTTGGGGATGCTGTTGCAGTAGAAAGACTTGAACTGTGAACTGAAATAAAAACCAAACCGAAAAAACGCTGAAAAAGCTTGGATAATAACTAGAAAAATACATTCTAAGAGAAAATCTAAATGGAGATGATGTACCCTCCAGGGCAAAGAAAACTTCAAAAGTAAAGTAATGAGAGTCTTGATACTCGACCTTGTGACTTGCTTGTGACTATAATAATAGTGACTTGGTCCCACCTCTGCCTTGTGCTCACATGTTATATTTACTTATACAATGGGTGGGTCTAATCCTGTATGCTGATTGGTTAAAACCGTGCTCCAGCCGGTGTCTGTTGCACAAGTTACCACCGGCTAAGGCTATAAAGTAGAAATACCTATTTACTGTTCCATCTCACCGAGCAATCCACTGTCTCATCAGCCCAACCAGGCAATTTATAAACTTGATCTCCACTGTAAAAAAGCATCTAGACATTATCTCCCTATTCTTTTAGACTAGCATATGGTTTTCAACAGTGGAGATGTCTCTCCGAACTTTGCAACATCATTTCAATATTAAAATTCAATCTCCACTGCCCCATTGAGAATTAAAGTTAGAAGTGTGCCAATCTTGTCATACTTGTAATCATATCCATTTTATCGCACTTCAGTCATACTCGTTAGCGGATTTAATTGTGATCGGAAAACTCAGAAGTGCGCTTTAAATGCTGTAAAGCCTATACCATGCGCATCTCAGAGCTCATGGTTATGTTCCTTCACTCATTCACACACTTTATTCAAAGGTAAACCACCCGTCAGATAATAATGTACATGATTTGCTTACATAGTCCTATTCAATTATCAACAAAATAGGCTAATAAATAGCCTAATGCATGGCTGGCTACTACTATTTAGATGAAGGTAGGGTAATTTACTTACCACATATATTGTTTCACTTTCAAGAGGAGCAAAATGTATCTCTCGACAACATTTGAACAATCTAAATAAGCTATCTACATTTGTCATTTTATTTTCTAATGATCTGTCGCTCGGTAAACATGCCTGGGCGAGAATAATTAATAATAGCAAGCAGGCATGGGGTTGGATCACAACATAACGACAGACGTCATCAGCAATGGAATAATTATACAGACCGACAAAGTAGGCCTACTAAACTGTGTCACACTCTACGCTAATAAACATATTCTATTCCGTGTCATACCCCTATTCAGACGGGGTTAGTATGACTAAAAATGTTTGTTATGTAATTAATATAGCATGTGCGATATTACAGAGGACAATTCACACAGGATTAAAACTGCCCACTGTAATTCATAATTGTTTTATTTAATTGATTCTTATAACAAAACCCTGGAGGTTTTTTTCTAGGTGTGAAGATATTTCAACATAATGTCTAGACGATAATTGGCTACACTGTCGCTATAATAAATTGTAGGAAGTGTGATCATAATCATTATTTTAGCGATCCATCGTAGACATCCTTTCTCATAATAATGCCCCCATCCTGTTGATTTGAGCTGCTGATTAGTATTTGTACTGAGATCCATTTATGGATGAGAAAGTGAACCTGCCTTTTCCAAAAAGTGTGGCGGGGATGCCCTGAATTGCGATCTATTGCCTAGGACATTAACAGCTAGCCAGGGATTCATTAAATAAGCTATAGGCACAATACTTTTTATTGCACATTAAGCCTAATTAAAATTAGACTCCCCACAACTATAGTTATCTAGTAAACTTGCAAGCTACTTCAGTGGAACACCAGTGGAAGCTCCTCAGAGGAGGAAGGGGAGGACCATCCTCAGTGAATTTCATTTTTAAAATGTTTTCCTTTTGGGATAAATCTATACTAATTATAATCACATCTCACCAAATAATTGATTAAAACACACTATTTTACAAAGAAGGTCTACAGTAGCCTCAACAGCACTCTGTAGGGTAGCACCATGGTGTAGCTGGAATACAGCTAGCTTCCGTCCTCCTCTGGGTACATTGACTTCTATTCAAAACCTAGCAGGCTCATGGTTCTCACCCCCTTCCATAGATTTACACAGTAATTATGATAACTTCCGGAGGACATCTGCCAACCTATCAGAGCTCTTGCAGCATGAACTGACATGTTGTCCACCCAATCAAAGGATCAGATAATTAATCTAGTACTGAAAGCATAAGCTACAGCTAGCTAGCACTACAGTTTATAAAATGTGGTGAGCAGTTGACTCAAAGGGAGACAATACTTGAACAGTTTTGAACAAATTAATTTCTTCGAAAATGAAGGAGAAGCAAGATATATACCGCCATGACCCTCTCTCCTTGGTGAGGAGGTGCCAGATCAATTGGCAATGGCTGACAGATAGCCAGACCTCCCTCTCTCCCACAGGAGAGGCGAGTTGGGCCGGTTTTATGACTTAACAGCGGGTCTTTTGAGAGAACTTAGCTCCATTCATCATTCCTTCAATTCTGATCAGTTTCCCAGTCCCTGCCGATGAAAAATATCCCCACAGCATGATGCTGCCACCACCATGCTTCACTGTGGGGATGGTGTTCTCAGGGTGATGAGAGGTGTTGGGTTTGCGCCAGACATAGCGTTTATCTTGATGGCCAAAAAGCTCAATTTTAAGTCTCATCTGACGAGAGTACCTTCTTCCATATGTTTGGGGAGTCTCCCACATGCCTTTTGGTGAAAACTTTAAGCAATGGATTTTTTTCTGGACGCTCTTCTGTAAAGCCCAGCTCTGTGGACTGTACGGCTTAAAGTGGTCCTATGGACAGATACTCCAATCTCCGCTGTGGAGCTTTGCAGCTCCTTCATGTTTATCGTTGGTCTCTTTGTTGCCTCTCTGATTAATGCCCTCCTTTCCTGGTCTATGAGTTTTGGTGGGCGGCCTTCTCTTGGCAGGTTTGTTGTGGTGTCATATTCTTGCCATAATGGATTTAATGATGCGCCGTGGGATGTTCAAAGTTTTGGATATTTTTTGATAACCCATCCCTGATCTGTACTTCTCCACAACTTTGTCCCTGACCTGTTTGGAGAGCTCCTTTGTCTTCATAGTGCCGCTTGCTTGGTGGTGCCCCTTGCTTAGTGATGTTGCAGACTCTGGGGCCTTTCACAACAGCTGTATATATACTGATATCATGTGACAGATCATGTTACACTTGGATTGCACACAGATAGACTTTATTTAACTAACTATGTGACTTCTGAAGGTAATTGGTTGCAGCAGATCTTATTTAGGGGCTTCATAGCACTTTTCAAATCTTTTTATATTTTTTAAATAAGTAATTTTTTTTCATTTCACTTCACCAATTTGGACTATATGGTGTATGTCCATTACATGAAATCCAAATAAAGATCAATTTAAATTACAGGTAAAACGCCAAGGGGTATGAATACTTTTGCACTGTAGGCTGTGTGTAGCGTTTTGCCTTGGAAAGGTTTTTTCGCCTGGTCACATAAAGCTGATGTGTTGTGCATTGAAGTGTACAAGCGAAGGGAAGAGGTGAGAAGAGAGCGAGCTCATAGATGCGAGAAGGAATACAATGTGGGTGTGTGTTTACGCGTGATTCCGCCAATTCTGTTGGAAAACGTTTCTTCAACGGAAGCAAACGTAACAAAACGGGGATAAACATAGCTGAATTTGTCCAATAGAAACTCTCATTTGCAACTGATGTACTAATGATTGCATCCTAGATCAGCTAGATGCAGGCAAGAGTGTGCAAGGCGGTATTGAATGTCACGGTCTGTCCATGTGTCACTGTCTGTCACCTCAAATTTTTCTCTCGACCTGTGTGAACCTACGTTGTAAACTTTCATTCATAGGCTAGGTTGTAGCAACCTCATGATGGGTATAGGGAAAATTTGAGTATCATGTAGTAGCATAAACCTATCGCTGTTACATTGAACTGGGTGAATGGAACATGAATGACAGTCATCCAATATGCTGTAATAGAAATAAGGCCATGCTCATGAAAGTAAAATCGTCCTCCCGCATCTTAGACGGCACCGACCACCACTGTTGAACACATATCTAATGGCAAATGAACACATTTCTAGCATCACATATAGCCCTTGTATAAGAGGGGTAATCAACTCGGGGATCTATGCCTAGGCAGGAGAAACCCGATTTGGTGATTTCTGGTATATTATCAAAATAAATCAATCTCAGCACGTTTTTTGACTCATTCAGCAGTTTTTACCAAGTACAGTACTGGCATTGGAAATGAATTTGAAAGTAAACTTTATATTCCTAAAACTTAAGTTGCAAATTCTGCTGTAGCTGCTTCCTGTTGACAAGACATTATGATAAATAGCCCAATGTCAAAACACAGCTTTAACGTGTCCAAATGAATAACCAACAAGCAGAAACAGTTGTGTATATTGAAAATAGGTAAGTAACGATTCACCGATTCGCATCGGAAACCCGGTTCAAATGTTCAAGATACAAGTGCATCTGCGGGAGCCCAAACCAATCCAAATTAAGACCAGGCACCACAGGCTGACATGACATTTTTTCATCTACCTATCAATTTTGAGATTTGTTGGTATTTTGGTCTATTAATATTAGTATTTTCAAAAAGTACACGTGTTGTCGTTTCATCATCAGTAAGTCGTGACGTTATGTTTTTATGGTTGTCTATTCGTCATTGGCCATTATTGCAGGTATTTGATTAAGCCTTATTGGACTGACCTACCTGCCTACCCAAGCCTACCTGTTTGTTGCCTTATGTCCACTCAAGGTCCACTCTCTGCAGCATCAACCATATCAAATCCCATTTATCCTACTCCGTGTGCATTGTTGTGGTATATCTTTCCTTGGGTCCAGCTCAGCCCCTTTTTCCCACACTCCATTACTGTGTGTTTAAAATAAACCTGAAGTTGTTTGACGGTAGGTTTAAGTTGTCTGTGGTTTCTTTTAGTTCTCACTGTTCCTTTTCAGTGTTATGATTTGCATGAGATATGTTACGGGTCTCGTTTCCATCCCCCCTAGACTGCAGGGCCAAAGGGGTTCGTAACATAAGTGGGGGCTCGTCCGGGATCAAGTCTTTACTGACACCCATGCCGCTCATGCAAATTATTGTAGTGGTCTAGTTCAGTGTTGAGCGTCACAGCTGGGAATAGCTGATGTAGCATTAGAGTTTGCTATTTGTTGGCTCTTGTGTTTTAGTGGTAGTTCAAAATGGCTACTTTTGATTTGCAATCCTTTTTGGATAACCCTACGTGGGAGGTTTTTGACAAATGTCGTAGAGTTGATTTACTGACCTTGGCTGACCATTATTCTGTATCTATTCCGCAGATTTTAGTCAACTTTTTAGGGATAGGGGGCAGCATTTTCACTTTGGATGAATAGCGTGCCCAAATTGAACTGCCTCCTACTCTGTCCCAGATGCTAATATATGCATATTATTAGATAGAAAACACTCTGAAGTTTCTAAAAATGTTTGAATTATGTTTGTGAGTATAACAGAACTCATATGGCAGGCAAACTTCCAAACAGGAAGTGGAAATTCTGAGGCTGGTCGATATTCAACTCATCGCCTGTTCAAATCCCAGTAAGATATGGTTCTGTTTGCACTTCCTACGCCTTCCACTAGATGTCAACAGTCTGTAGAACGTTGAATGAAGCTTATACTGTGATGTGGGGCCGGATGAGAGGGGAATGAGTCAGTGGTCTGGCAGATTGCCAGTTCCTGGTCATGCGCATTCCACATGATATCGCCTTACGTTCCATTACATCTACAGACACGAAGGAATTCTCCGGTTGGAACGTTATTGGATATATATGATAACAACATCCTGAAGATTGATTCTCTACTTAGTTTGACCAGTTTATTCAACCTGTAATATAACTTTTTGAAGTTTTCGTCCGAGTTCGCCTGGACCTGTGCGAGCGTTTGGACATTTATGAACATTTTGAACATCTTGGCTCTCTCTAATTCTCTCCTTCTCTCTTTCTTTCTCTCTCTCGGAGGAACTGAGCCCTAGGACCATACGTCAGGACTACCGGCATGATGACTCCTTGCTGTCCCCAGTCCACCTGGCCTTGCTGCTGTCCCAGTTTCAACTGTTCTGCCTGCGGTTATGGAACCCCTACCTGTCCCAGACCTGCTGTTTTCAACTCTTTAATTATCGGCTATGAAAAGCCAACTGACATTTATTCCTGATTATTATTTTGACCATGCTTGTCATTTATGAACATTTTGAACATCTTGGCCATTCTGTTTGTATAATCTCCACCCGCACAGCCAGAAGAGGACTGGCCACCCCTCATAGCCTGGTTCTCTCTAGGTTTCTTCCTAGGTTTTGGCCTTTCTAGGGAGTTTTTCCTAGCCACCGTGCTTCTACACCTGCATTGCCTTGACTGGTTTGGGGTTTTAGGCTGGGTTTCTGTACAGCACTTCGAGATATTAGCTGATGTACGAAGGGCTATATAAAATAAACTTGATTGATTGATTGATATGTTTACTAAACGTGCTAGCAAAAGTAGCTACTTGGACATAAATACCGGACATTATCGAACAAAACAACAATTTATTGTGGAACTAGGATTCGTGGGAGTGCATTCTGATGAAGATCATCAAAGGTAAGGGAATATTTATGATGAAATTTCGTATTTCTGTTGACTCCAACATGGCGGAGAAATGTTGGAGTCAATGTCAGATTATTGCATGGTGCGCTTTTTCCGTAAAGTTTTTTTGAAATCTGACACAGCGGTTGCATTAAGAACAAGTGTATCTTTAATTCTATGTAAAACATGTATCTTTCATCAAAGTTTATGATGAGTATTTCTGTTATTTGACATGGCTCTCTGCAATTTCTCCAGGTATTTTGGAGGCATTTCTGAACATGGCGCCAATGTAAACGGAGATTTTTGGATATAAATATGCACATTATTGAACAAAACATACATGTATTGTGTAACATGATGTCCTATGAGTGTCATCTGATGAAGATCATCAAAGGTTAGTGATTAATTTTATCTCTATTTCTGCTTTTTGTGACTCCTATCTTTGGCTGGGAAAATGGCTGTGTGTTTTTTGGACTTGGTGGTGATCTAACATAATCATATGTTGTGTTTTCGCTGTAAAGCCTTTTTGAAATCGGACACGATGGGTAGATTAACAAGATGTTTATCTTTCATTTGCTGTATTGGACTTGTTAATGTGTGAAAGTTACATATTTTGAAAAAATATTTTTGAATTTCCCGTGCTGCTTGTATTACCGCTGCCTGAGCCTACTACCCATGTAGGGGATGTTGCTGCTCCTGTAAGCCCGTTGGTGTCTGAGAATGAGGACGAGGCTAAAGCTCCAGCCACATTGCCCTGTTTTGATCAGCTCTCCCCACTGTAAAACGGTGATGCCATGAGGGATGTCCGTTCGACACGGCTCCAACCGGAGGCGGAAGAGAGAGCCCAAATTAGGCGAGAATCTCCAGTTGGAAATGTGTAAACTTGAGGCAGAAAAAGAAAGAGAACAGCGGCAGTTGGAAATGTGTAAATATGAGGCAGAAAGACAACAGCGGCAGTTGGAGTTCCAAATGCGCCAGATGGAACTGGAGGCAGAGACAGCGAGGCTAGCCTCCGTTCCGGCTGTGCCTGTTAGTGAGCCGTCCTCACCAGCTGTTTCTTCCAACACTTTTGACATTAGTAGGCAGATTGCTTTAGTACCTTTGTTCAGAGAGTCAGAGGTTGACTCCTATTTTTGTGTTTTTGAACGTATAGCCGTAGCATTGAAATGGCCTGAAGAGGTATGGTGCCTATTACTTCAGTGTAAATTAACTGGTAAAGCCCAAGAGGTTTTGTCAGCGCTACCTCTTGAAGACAGTTTGAATTATGAAGTGGTCAAAGCTACTGCTCTTCGCGCCTATGAGCTTGTGCCTGAGGCATACCGACAGAGATTTAGGTCTCATAGAAAGTCTTCTAGTAAGACTTATGTGGAATTTGCTAGAGACAAGGAAAATCTGTTTGGAAAATGGCATGCTGCTAGCAAGGTAACTGATTTCAACTCTCTCCGGGAGTTAATCTTGTTGGAAGAGTTTAAAAATTGCTTACCCGAACGCATTGTAGTTTACCTAAACGAATAGAAAGTATCCTCCCTGTCAGAAGCGTCTGTGTTGGCAGACGAGTTTGTGTTGACGCACAAGAGCGTGTTTTTGGCTCATACTGAGAGTAGAGCCACTGAATTGCCTACTTTTAGTCCTAGTCGGCCAGCAGTACATCAAGCACGCCCGAAAAATGAGCGTCCCTGTTTCTATTGTCATAAGATGGGACATATGATGAATGATTGCTTCCTGCTAAAACGCAAACAAGGGATGCCTCTTCGTGCCAAGCTGCCAACAGGTGTTGGGCTAATTCGTACGGTTGTGAGGTCTGAAACGAAACAGGTGCCTCAGGGTAAATGTAGTTTGAAAGTCCCAGTCCCCGACCGCAGTTATGAACCGTTCATTTTCGAGGGGTTTGTTTCCCTAACGAATGGCAAAGCATCTCAGCGTCCGGTTAAAATGCTTAGAGATACTGGTGTGGCGCAGTTGTTTATATTGTCTGATGTGTTGCCCTTATCCGACTACCTACTGTGGTTCCAGTGTGTTAGTTCAGGGTATTGAAATGGGTTTTGTCCCAGTGTCATTGCACTTTGTGAATGTACACTCTGAGTTAATCAGTGGAATATTCAGAGTGGGGGTATGTCCTATGTTGCCAGTAAAAGGTGTGACCTTTATAATGGGTGACGATATTGCCGGAGGAAAGGTAGTACCCGTATTGGAAGTATTGGATAAAAGTGACCACTCTCTCTCCAATAAGCTGGCACAGAATTATCCACGTGTTCCACGCTTGTGCTGTCACTCGTGTTCAGGCAGGACAAGTGGGTGACGTAACAGATTTGTCGAACACTGTTCTGTTCAAAGAGTTTGATCAAGAGGATGGGTTGTGTGCTACCTCTGGGAAGCTGATCCCCCTCTGACAAACAGCCCAGGGAAGAATTTAAGTATATTGAACTTGCTGATGCAATACAGTTACCAGTCACTAATGAGCAGCTGATTGCTAACCAAAAGGTTGACAACAGGCTTGCTAAATATTTTTCTAGGGTTGTCTCATTGGAAGAGGTAAAGAAGAAGAATGTGGCTTACTTCATTGATGGTAATCTCCTCATGCGTAAATGGACATCCCATGTTGACGCGGGCGAAGATAGGAATGCTGTTTACCAAATAGTGATTCCCACAGCCTTTCGACAAAATGTGTTATCCCTTGCTCATGATCACCAGTGGTCCGGTCATTTAGCAATCACCAAGACTTATGATCGGGTCCTTCGACATTTCTTTTGGCCAGGTTTAAAACAAGATAAAAAATAAATAAATAAATAAATAAAAAGATGTGGCTCATTTCTGTCGGACATGCCACACATGTCAGATAACAGGAAAACCAAATCAGGTTATTCCTCCCGCTCCTCTTTGTCCAATACCTGTCATAGGTGAACCATTCGAACATGTGGTGGTTGATTGTGTTGGACCGTTACCGAAGACAAAATCAGGTAACCAGTTTCTGTTAACCTTTTGTCAATAGGGGGAGCTGTTAGCACTATTTATTTTTTTACATTTCCAAATTGAACTGCCTCGTACTCAATTCTTGCTCGTACAATATGCATATTATTATTACTATTGGATAGAAAACAATCTCTAGTTTCTAAAACCGTTTGAATTATGTCTGTGGGTGAACCAGAACTCTTTCTACAGCGAAAATCATGACAGGACATGCGAAGCTCTGAAAAATAGTCTCTGATCTCGGATCAGTTTTAAGCTCTGTGTGTGCCCTATGGATCGAAATGAACTGCACCCGCCTTCCCCTGGATGTCAGTAACCAATGAGAAGTGGAATGGCGTCTCTACATGTTTCTCAGAGTTTATAAAAGGCAATGGAGTGAGATGTCCCTTCTTTTGGACGCTCGCCAGGACGCAAGGGTGGACATCAGAATGGCATGCTCAAAAGCTCTCGTTATTGARCAAAGATKTATCCGTCTGTGATTTAATTCGATATAGGTGTTAGAAACATCATAACGAAGTTATTTGAAACCGATTTATATCAGTTTATGCGAGTATATTGCTATTTTTCGGAATTTCCTTAGTATTGCGTTTGAGGATTTGGACATGTGTGTGCCGTGTAGCTATCGTTAGCTGCTAGTTCCGAAGTTGAAGAGGTCGTTTTACAACAAAGCAACGATTCTTTTGGACAAAGGACACATTGCCCAGATACTGATGGAAGCTCGTCCAAAAGTAAGAGTTATTTATGATTTTATTCCGTTTTTATGTGGAAAAATGTAAACGCAGTTGTCGGCCATTTTTTGCGGCACTAGTCTGTCTGTAACTCACAATGTATGTCTTGTAACGTTAATTTTAAAAATCTAAATCAGCGGTTGCATTAATAACCAATGCATCTTTCATTAGCTGTCCAACCTGTATTTTTTTAGTCAATCTAATCGATAAATAATCGTAAACATAGGTGCCTTTCCAAGATGGCGCCGGCCAGAATGCATGCCATGTTTTGACAGATTACATTGCATAACCACGATTTGTGATGCTAAATATGCACATTTTCGAACAAACTCTATATGCATTGTGTAATATGATGTTACAGGACTGTCATCTGAAGAATTCTGAGAAGGTTAGTGAAAAAATTCATATATTTTGGTGGCGATAACATTATCGCCCCTTTTGCATTGATTCAATGCTGGGGTGATGTTAGCTCATGTGGTATGCTAATATAACGATATATTGTGTTTCGCTGTAAAACACTTAGAAAATCTGAAATATTGTCTGGATTCACAAGATCTGTGTTCTTTCGATTGCTGTATGCTGTGTATTTTCCAGAAATGTTTTAGGATGAGTATTTTGGTAATGACGTCGGTCTCTGTAATTATTCCGGCTGCTTCCAACGCTATTTCAGATTGCAGCTGCAATGTAGAACTGTGATTTATACCTGAAATATGCACATTTTTCAGAAAAAAACATATGCTATACCATAAATATGTTATCAGACTGTTATCTTATGATGTTGTTTCTTGGTTAGTGGCTATATATATCTTTATTTAGTCGAATTAGTGATAGCTACTGATGCAGGAAAAAAATGGTGGGAAAAAAAAGTTGTGTCTTTTGCTATCGTGGTTAGCTAATAGATTTACATATTGTGTCTTCCCTGTAAAACATTTTAAAAATCAGAAATGATGGCTGGATTCACAAGATCTGTGTCTTTCAATTGCTGTAGGCTGTGTATTTTTCAGAAATGTTTTAGGATGAGTATTTTGGTAATTGACGTCGGTCTCTGTAATTATTCCGGCTGCTTCCAACGCTCTTTCAGATTGCAGCTGCAATGTAGAACTGTGATTTATACCTGAAATATGCACATTTTTCAAAAAAAACATATGCTATACCATAAATATGTTATCAGACTGTCATCTTATGAAGTTGTTTCTTGGTTAGTGGCTATATATATCTTTATTTAGTCGAATTAGTGATAGCTACTGATGGAGTAAAAAACTGGTGGAGTAAAAAAAGTGGTGTCTTTTGCTAACGTGGTTAGCTAATAGATTTACATATTGTGTCTTCCCTGTAAAACATTTTAAAAATCAGAAATGATGGCTGGATTCACAAGATCTGTATCTTTCATCTGGTGTCTTGGACTTGTGATTTAATGATATTTAGATGCTAGTATTTACTTGTGACGCTATGCTAGGCTATGCTAGTCAGCTTTTTTACTGTGGGGGGTGCTCCCGGATCCGGGATGAGTACCAAGTAAAAGTTAACGGCCATGTGTATGGCAACAAGATACCCCGAGGCCATTCCTCTGCGAAGGATTACAGCTCCGGTAGTGAGTAAAGCCTTAATTAAAATGTTCACAACATTTGGGTTACCTAAGGTGGTACACACTGATCAAGGTACCAATTTCCTATCAAAGCTCTTCAAGCAGGTGTTAAAATCCTTGTCAATTACGCACCGTGTGTCAAGCGCATATCACCCAGAGTCTCAGGGTGCGCTTGAACGTTGGCATCAGACACTGAAGTCTATGCTACGTAAATATTGTTTGGAATCTGAGAAAGATTGGGATGAGGGAGTTCCTCTAGTTTTTTTTTGCTGCTCGTGAAACTGTACAGGAGTCCCTAGGGTTCAGCCCGGCTGAACTAGTGTTTGGTCACACAGTGAGAGGACCAATGAAAGTCCTGTAAGAACAGTTTTTGTCCCAAGAGTTGTGTGCGGGAGATGAGAATGTGTTGGACTACGTTAGTCGCTTTCGTGAGCGCCTACACCAAGCCTGTGCTCTCGCAAAGGAAGCTCTGTCTTCCTCACAGAGGAGTATGAAAAGATACTATGATAAACAGGCTGTTTCTCGTCCACTACAGCCAGGTGACCAAGAACTGGTGTTATTGCCTGTTCCAGGATCTTCACTGTCAGCTCGTTTCTCTGGTCCTTATTTAATTGAAAATAAATTAAGTGAAACTGATTATGTGCTTCAAACTCCTGATAGAAAACAACAACCTCAATGGGATTGAGATCTGGGCTGTTCGCTGGCCATGGAAGAACACTGACATTCCTGTCTTGCAGGAAATCACGCACAGAACGAGCAGTATGGCTGGTGGCATTGTCATGTTGGAGGGTCATGTCAGGATGAGCCTGCAGGAAGGGTACAACATAAGGGAGTAGGTCTTCCCTGTAATGCACAGCGTTGACATTGCCTGTAATGACAACAAGCTCAGTCCGATGATGTTGTGACATACCGCCCCAGACCATGACAGACCCTCCACCTCCAAATCGATCCTGCTTCAGAGTACAGGCCTCGGTGTAACGCTCATTCCTTCGACAATAAACGCAAATCCAACCATCACCCCTGGTGAAACAAAACCGCGACTCGTCAGTGAAGAGCACTCTTTGCCAGTCCTGTCTGGTCCAGCGACGGTGGGTTTGTGCCCATAGGCGACATTGTTGCCGGTGATGTCTGGTGAGGACCTGCCTTACAACAGGCCTACAAGCCCTCAGTCCAGCCTCTCTCAGCCTATTGCGGACAGTCTGAGCACTGATGGAGGGATTGTGCGTTCCTGGTGTTGTTGTTGTCATCCTGTACCTGTCCGCAGGTGTGATGTTCGGATGTACCGATCCTGTGCAGGTGTTGTTACATGTGGTCTGCCACTGTGAGGACAATCAGCTGCCCGTCCTGTCTCCCTGTAGCGCTGTCTTAGGTGTCTCACAGTACGGACATTGCAATTTATTGCCCTGGTCACATCTGCAGTCCTCATGCCTCCTTGCAGCATGCCTAAGGCACGTTCACGCAGATGAGGACCCTGGGCATCTTTATTTTGGTGTTTTTCAGAGTCAGTAGAAACGCCTCTTTAGTGTCCTAAGTTTTCATAACTGTGACCTTAATTGCCTACCATCTGTAAGCTGCTAGTGTCTTAACCTCTCTAGGGTATGTGGGACGGTAGCGTCTCACCTCGTCAACAGCCAGTGAAACTGCAGGGCGCCAAATCCCATAATTAAAATTCCTCAAACATACAAGTATTTTACACCATTTTAAAGCTACACTTGTTGTAAATCTAGCCAAAGTGTCCGATTTCAAAAAGGTTTTACACCAAACGATTATGTTAGGTATGAGCCAAGTCACAGAAAAAGACAGCCATTTTTCCAGCCAAAGAGAGGAGTCACAAAAAGCACAAATAGAGATAAAATGAATCACTAACCTTTGATGATCTTCATCAGATGACACTCATAGGACTTCATGTTACACAATACATGTATGTTTTGTTCGGTAAAGTTAATATTTATATCCAAAAATCTGAGTTTAGGCGGGACACTACTGTCTCACTTGGCAAAAAGACTGAGAAAATGCAGAGCGCCATATTCAAATGAATTACTAAGAAAATTACTATAAAATCAAATTTTCATTAAATCACACATGAAAGATACCAAACTAAGGCTACACTGGTTGTGAATCCAGCCAACATGTCAGAATTCAAATAGGCTTTTCGGCGAACGCATACGATGCTATTTTCTGAGGATAGCACCATTGTAAACAAAGAGAGATAAGCATATTCCAACCCTGCAGGCACGACACAAAACGCAGAAATAAAAATATAATTCATGCCTTACCTTTGACGAGCTTCTGTTGTTGGCACTCCAATATGTCCCATAAACATCGCAAATGGTCCTTTTGTTCGATTAATTCCGTCGATATATCCAAAATGTCAATTTATTTGGCGCGTTTGATCCAGAAAAACACAGGTTCCAACTTGCTCAAACGTGACGACAAAATATCTCAAAGGTTACCTGTAAACTTTGCCAAAAAATTTAAAACTATTTTTGTAATACAACTTTAGGTATTTTTTAACGTTAATAATCGATAAAATTGAAGACGGGATGATCTGTGTTCAATACAGGATTAAAACTAACCGTAGCATGCCTTCTGGTCATGCGATTATAATCTATCAGGACACCTAGAGTGACTCGACTTCAAGATGGCCGTATTTCTTCATTACACAAAGGAATAACCTCAACCAATTTCTCTAGACTGTTGACATCCAGTGGAAGCCGTAGGAACTGCAAGCAGGTCGCTTAGAAATCTGGTTTCCCAATGAGATTTCATTGAAAAGAGAGTGACCTCAACAAAAGAAATCTGAATGGTTTGTCCTCGGGGTTTCGCCTGCTAAATAAGTTATGTTATACTCACAGACATCATTCAAACAGTTTTATAAACGTAAGAGTGTTTTCTATCCAAATCTACTAATAATATGCATATCTTATCTTCTGTGGATGAGTAGCTGGCAGTTTAATTTGGGTATGCTTTTCATCCAAACGTGAAAATGCTGCCCCCTACCCTAGAGAAGTTAAGGACAATGTGGGACATTGAGAGATGCCTTTGATAGGAAAGATCAGTCAACAAACAGGCTGGGGGGTAAAGAAGATGTGAAAAGTCTTAGGAGGGCAGTATGAATTGTTGTGTATGGGAGATTGAGGAGAAATGGCACCTCTCAATCGCTCTCATACAATACATTTACTGTCAAAGCACAACCCTGCACTACCTAAACCCCCTTCTTCATCTCAAAGTACTGTGTGTAAACCTACCCTAGCCCATTGACAGATCATTCTTGCCCTTTGCAGGGGATTTTTGTAGACATGTCTGTCTTTGTATTGCGTCTTGAGAATCTACAGAGAGAAGAATTAGGTGGTTGTGTCATTACTTTGGTAGTCTTGATTTCATACCTTTCAGTGTCCCTTGCTGTTTTCTGTCCCACATTCTTGTTGTGCTCCATAACCGCAAGGTGTGTCCACTCCCTCATGCTCGTGTAACCAAAATACCACCGCTTTGGCATATTTTTCAGCAGGGCACTGGAATGACTCCAGATAACCTGAGTTTTACAAAGAGAAAATGTAAAAAGAGAACAGGGGTAGACTAAATTGATTACATGGTCTGGAAGGTACTCTGTGGTCCTCAGGCTACCTCTAACCACCTATTACCCCATAACACAAACACTACCCAATTCATGTGTATGCCATGCTTACTGTAAATTGAGCTTGCTGTAAATTGAGCACATGTTGGTACCATCTACAACAAAATACTCAGCAATACACAATTTAACCACCCCAGTAATTGTATTGAACTCTATTAGACTGGCTAGCTTAGCACACCAAACATGAACATTTCAATCTTGTCAGCTTCCTGTTAGCTAACGAGTGTCACTAAATTTGAGAACCAACTAACCAACCATAGACGATTTAAACACATTCATCATTGCTATAAACACACAAACATACTGAGCTAGCTATATCGACAATTCTATTTTTAGTAACAGAATGTTTTCCAGATAAGGGAGGAATAGATGGCTACCAGATTGAGCTACTCTGGTTTGCTAACGTTAGCTAGCTTACGTTAGCTAACATCAGTCAAAAATACAACAAAACAACATGCATACTCTGCAGCATTGAAGGTCCCCAAGAACACAGTGGCCTCCATCATTCTTAAATGAAAGAAGTTTGGAACCACCAAGACTCTTCCTAGAGCTGGCTGCTTGACCAAACTGAGCAATCGGGGGAGAAGGGCCTTGTTCAGGAGGGGCTTCGGTACAAGTCTCTGAATGTCCTTGAGTGGCCCAGTCAGAGCCCGGACTTGAACCCGATTGAACATCTCTGGATAGACCTGAAAATAGCTGTGCAGTGACGTTCCCCATCCAACCTGACAGAGCTTGAGAGGAGCTGCAGAGAAGAATGGGAGAAACTCCCCAAATACAGGTGTAGTGTCATATCCAAGAAGACTCAAGGCTGTATTCGCTGCCAAAGGGGCTTCAACAAAGTACTGAGTACTTTTAAATACTTATGTAAATGTGATATATATTTTTTTATATATTTGCAAAAATGTCTAAAAACCTGTTTTTGCTTTGTCATTATGGGGTATTGTGTGTAGATTTAATCTATTTTAGAATAAGGCTGTAACGTAACAAAATGGGGGGAAAAGTCAAGGGGTCTGAATACTTTCTGAATGCACTGTATATTAAAAAGCAAAGTGGAAAGCTGCATCGTCTTGTTTGGAGCAATCTGTTGACTGCATTTGACCTAACAGAACAGCATGCAAACTAATAGTGAATCTAACAGCGAGGAGGAAAAACTGCGCTGCAGATTGCTCTGAACAAGAAAGATGCAGCTTTCCACTTTGTGTGCGGGAAGCAGCCGCAAGAAGCGAGAGGGAGAGAGACGACAAACGGAGTAAACTATGAAAACGGACATTACACGTGGCTGAGTGGCGTTTTAAAATATTGTTTGCAATATGGATATTGAACATGTCAATATTGTGATGTGCATTTGATTCATTGTGCAGCCCTAGGTTGAACACCAACTCCTCTCAAAGGATGTACCTAAAACAGCATGGTACAGGCAGAAGAGAGAAAAACACCCAACTCCTCATGCCCAGAAGCTACACAGTAGGGCAAGTCATCAAACAATAGGCTACAAATTCTGGCGGTTGTTATTAGCCCCATTTGTTCAAGTAATTCATTGAGGTCTTGTCATGGAATTATTCGCAAAGGAAGAAGGGGAGGCTTGAATAATGCTGAATTTTATTGAGTCTCTACATTTAAGCTACGATGTCAAACACTCACGAGTTTGCTAGCGTCAAGGATGGGGAACTAAGCGTTCGAGAGAGCACTGCCAAGTTGACAGTAATTGGGGACAGCACTAAATTCTGTCATCACGCCACTGGAGGCAGCGAGCCCAAGAAGAAAGTGACGCCGCAACTCTCTGCTTCCCCTTCTTCTGTCAGTTTTTTGTTCTCATTACAGTTTTTCCAACCTCCGGGATCGGCTTCCATAAATCATGATAAAGTAATGTCTGCATATTAGTGTCACTTTTATCATATTATCTCCCTATCTGCAGTCTCTGTTTCTGTGCTGCTATTTTTCAACCTTAATCAACCAAAGTGGATTATGCAGGCCTGATGCGGGAGAGAGAAGACAGGCTTCTATTAAAGCCGTGATTGCTGGAGTTTGAATATTTTTTGTGTTTGTTTTGTATTTAAGAGGGATCAAATACAAGGGGAGGGCGACGACAACTTACAAGTACTTACACAAAGCTGAACCTGGAAAATGGTTGTGTTGTAAATACCGATGGCAAATGGCTTTCAGCTATAGGGAAAGTCCCCAGTACCGTGTGAGGCTGAGGGTGTCCTAAAATGTACACCGTACACTGCAAATTTGAAATCGTAAATGTAACACCCTTAGAGTTAAATGTCACACTTTACCAGTGTTTATGTGGGAACCACCATCAGTTTTACTTTAATAACACTATCACAGTTTTACTGGACCAACAATTAAAGTGTAAAATATTAACACCAGAAGTCACACTAAACCAGTGTGTAACGATGTGCGCTGAGAGTCGGGAAGCAAGTTCAGGGAGTGAGTGTTTTAATAAATAAATAAAACATAATACAAAACACGAACAACGCACAGACAGGAAACTGAAACAGAAACAATGACGCCTGGGGAAGGAACCAAAGGGAGTGACAGGTGAGGGCCATAACGAGCAGCCTGGGGACCTAGAGGCCGGAGAGGGAGTACACTTGAATATTTATTTATAAGAAACAAGTTAGAATATCAGCACTGTACTGGTGTTATAGTAACACTACATCTGAATAGACAACAATGCCAGTGTGATACTCAATGCCATCACACATGACCCAGGGTGTGACATTTATTTCACTGGACATATGAAGCTGAAAATGCTGTGAGATCAATTCACAATTTTTATGTCATTCAACATTTGAGTTTTGACAGGCCCGGACTCAATGTCTTTGATGGCGAGTGATTCCCAATGATATGCAATGGCCATTTGGTGTTTCTTATTGAAGGATTTGGTTACATTCTTGCAATTGTTTATGCTCAACTTGAAAAACGTGTGCTTAGCGTCATACCCCATTGTCCACACATGTACAAATTTACCAATTTTGCGTATAGATTCTGGATAGTGGATCATGAAGTGATGCTTCAGAATCAAGATGGCGCCAACAGAGATGGTCGCCTCGCTTCGAGTCCTTAGGAAACTATGAAGTATTTCTTTTTTTTAATGTATTATTTCTTACATTGTTACCCCAGGAAATCTTAAGTCTTATTACATACAGCCGGGAAGAACTATTGAATATAAGAGCGACGTCAACTTACCAACATTCCGACCAGGAATACGACTTTCCCGAAGCGGATCATCAGTTTGGACTACCACCCAGGACAATGGATCTAATCCAAGACGCCGACCTAAGACAACGGCGCCGCAGAAGGGGCAGAAGGAGCGGCCTCCTGGTCAGGCTCCGAGGATGTGCACATCGCCCACCGCTCCCGTATATACTACTCGCCAATGTCCAGTCTCTTGACAACAAGGTAGACGAAATTCGAACAAGGGTTGCCTTTCAGAGATTCTAACATTCTCTGTTTCATGGAAACATGGCTCTCTCGGGATATGTTGTCGGAATCGGTTCAGCCACCGAGCTTCTCCATGCATCGCGCCTACAGAGATAAACACCTCTCTGGGAAGAGGAAGGGCAGGGGTGTACGCTTCATGATTAACGACTCATGGTGTAATCATAACAACATAAAGGAACTCAAGTCCTTCTGCTCACCCGACCTAGAATTCCTCACAATCAAATGCCGGCCATATTACCTTCCAAGAGAATTCTCGTCAGTTATCGCATTGGAGATATTGTACCCACTGTAACTATTCAAACCTACCCTAACCAGAAACCATGGATGGATGGCGGCATTCGCACAAAACTGAAAGCGCGAACCACCACATTTAACCATGGAAAGAGGTCTGGGAATATGACTGAATATAAACAGTGTAGTTATTCCCAATGCAGGAGAACCAAACAAGCGAAATGCCGGTACAGGGACAAAGTGGAGTCGCAATTCAACGACTCAGACACAAGAAGTATGTGGCAGGGTCTACAGGAAATCACAGACTACAAAAAGAAAACCAGCCACGTCACGTACACCGACGTCACACTTCCAGACAAACTAAACACCTTCTTTGTCCGCTTTTAAGATAATACAGTGCCACCTCAGCGGCCCGCTAATGAGAACTGGGCCCCCCCTCCTTCTCTTGACTAAAACATTTAATCGTGTTAACCCTCGCAAGGCTGCTGGCCCAGACGGCATCCCTAGCCGCGTCCTCAGAGCATGCGCAGACCAGCTGGCTGGTGTGTTTACGGACATATTCAATCGCTCCCTATCCCAGACTGCTGTCCCCACATGTTTCAAGATGGCCACTATTGTTCCTGTACCCAAGAAGGCAAAGATAACTGAACTAAATTACTACCGCCCCATAGCACTCACTTCTGTCATCATGAAGTGCTTTGAGAGACTATTCAAGGATCATATCACCTCCACCTTACCAGCCACCCAAGACCCACTTCAGTTTGCATACCGCCCTAACAGGTTTACAGATGATGCAATCGCCATCATACTGCACACTGCCCTATCCCATCTGGACAAGAGGAATACCTATGTAAGAATGCTGTTAAACTTCTTATGGTTGCAATCCCGCTAACGGGATCGATATGACAACAGCCAGTGAAAGTGCAGGGCGCCAAATTCAAATTCAAACAGAAATCTCATAATTAAAATTCCTCAAACATACATGTGTCTTATATCATTTTAAAGGTAATCTTGTTGTTAATCCCACCAAGGTGTCCGATTTCAAATAGGATTTTCAGCGAAAGCACCACAAACGATTATGTTAGGTCACCGCCAAATCACAGACAAACACAGTCATTTTTCCAGCCAAAGATAGGAGTCACAAAAAGCACAAATAGAGATAAAATGAATCACTAACCTTTGATGATCTTCATCAGATGACACTCATAGGACTTCATGTTACACAATACATGTATGTTTTCTTTGAACAAGTTCATATTTATAGAAAAAAAATCAGAGTTTACATTGACGTGTTACGTTCACTAGTTCCAAAAATATCCAGTGATTTTGCATAGCCACATCGATTCAACAGAAAAACTCATCATAAATGTAGATGATAATATACACATGGAATTATAGATATACCTCTCCTTAATAATGCCACCGCTGTGTCAGATTTCAAAAAAACTTTACGGAAAAAGCAAACCATGCAATAATCTGAGACGGCGCTCAGAACAATAGTCAAACTAGCCGCCATGTTGGAGTCAACAGAAACCAGAAATTACATGATAAATATTCCCTTACCTTTGATGATCTTCATCAGAATGCACTCCCAGGAATCCCAGGTCCACAATAAATTCTTGATTTGTTCGATAATGTCCGTTATTTATGTCCAATTAGCTACTTTTGTTAGCGCGTTTGGTAAACAATTCCAAAGTCACGAAGCGCGTTCACTAAAACCTGAAGAACTGTCCAAAAGTTCCATAACAGTCAGTAGAAACATGTCAAACGATGTATTGAATCAATCTTTAGAATGTTAACATAAATCTTGAATAACGTTCCAACCGGAGAATTACATTGACTTCAGATGAGCGATGGAACGGAGCTCCCTCTCATGTGAACGCGCATGGTCAAAGAATAGTCACCTCATGGCAGACGTGACTAATTCTCCTCTCATTCGGCCCACCTTCACAGTAGAGTCATCAGACAAAGTTCCACAGACTGTTGACATCTAGTGGAAGCCGTAGGAAGTGCAAACTCATTAATATCTCGCTGTGATTTCAATGGGATCTTGGTTGAAAATCCACCAGCCTCAGAATTTCCACTTCCTGTTTGGATTTTTTTCTCAGGTTTTTGTCTGCCATATGAGTTCTGTTATCTTCTTTGGGGCACCCCCCCTTCTTCTCAATTTCTGCCTAAAGACATACCTTAATCTAACTGCCTGTAGCTCAGGCTCAGAAGCAAGGATATGCATATTCTTGGTATCATTTGAAAGGAAACACTCTGAATTTTGTGGAAATGTGAATTGAATGTYGGAGAATATAACACAATAGATCTGGTAAAAGAAAATACAAGGAATTAAACATACGTTTTCTGTTTTTTATTGTTGCTGCATCATCTTTCAAATGACCAAGAACAGCCAAACATACAGATAGGATGCTGGGGATGATTTGAATGAAGAGCATAAGATGGCAACAATAGTTGAGCAAAGTTTTAGACAGATAACTTCAAAAAGCGAGCTACATGACATTGAGCATGAAGTCACCCAGGTGTCCCACACAAATGTACCCAAGTGGCCGAATTGGTACAATGATACATTTTGAAGGAAAGAACTATAAACAAAATACATAAATGCTATTCTAACACACCCCCAAAAAATTAATATATATATATATGAAAAAAATTAAAATAAGAATAATAATAATAAACAAACAAATAACAAGGGTAACTATTTACACATTTTCTATTTACAATATTGTGAAGACCCTCAGTCCTCTACACAATATTGTGCTGCTGGTGCCATGGCCCATAGCATTCTCTTTCTGCTGTAAAGCAGAGGCTTACTGAACAGGTGGTGCAGGTGATGGGGCATTTCCTGTGACAAAGCGCACAATGACGTCTCCCTACTGTGCCCTTTTTGCCCTGAGGCACATTCATGCCTGCAGAGATGAATCTGGGCAGGTGAACACCACTGGTTGTGGTGTTCACAGACTCTAGACTTTGTTTTAGCTTTTCCTGATTTATTCGCCATAATTTAAATATATAAACTTGTTGAAAATGCTATTGAATATGTACTGCTATGCGTTATACTCGTGGCTCCATCAAGTAGGATTTGCAATGGCGAATGAACCTCTTTTACGCCAGAGTTTACGACCAAGGCTGGTCGTCAAACGTATAACCATTACATATCGCCGTTTACCTCAGCTCATTGGCTATCTTCCAAGCTAGAGTTCAAGATGATCAGTGGTCATTGGGCCAAAATACAGTCAATCAACGATAGACCTGTCCTACCATTGGTGCGCAATGAGGTCATTGATTGGTGTCTTCKAATCGGTTTGTTTCGGTCAATACGTCCCGGGAAAAGAGCAATCATGTATGGTTGTGTTAGTAACAACCAGAGGATTGCAATGAAACCAACCATGACTGGATAAATGTTTGTTTAGTGTGTGTAATTACCACYAACGCTTCGTCCAAAGTTGAATGAGACGGAAATCACGACGCAACCGGTTTACAAATGTTTCGTGTTAGGCTATAAAAATGGATTTTATCAAACAAAACGAACATTCATTGTGTAGTTAGGACACTTGGCATTGCCACCAGAGGAAGATCTTCAATGGTAAGCGATTTATTTTATTGTTATTTCTGACTTTCGTGACGCTAATGCTTGGTTGGAAAATGCTAGTAATACTTGTGTGTGTGGGGCGCCGTCCTCAGAAAATTGCATGTTTGCTTTTGCAGTAAACCTTTTTGAAATCTGACACAGCGGCTGGATTAATAAGACGTTCATCTTTTAAATGTTGTAAGATACATGTATTTTCAAGAATGTTTAATACAACGAATGGCGTATTTAAAATGTTAGCTCTCTGCAGTTTCACCGGATGTTGGCCTGGTGGTACGTTAGCGTCTCACCTACCCTAGAGAATTTATACTCACAGACATAATTCAAACAGTTTTAGAAACTTCAGAGTGTTTTCTATCCAATACTAATAATAATATGCATATATTAGCAACTATGACTGAGGAGTTGGCCGTTTACTCTGGGCACCTCTGTGCACCTTTCATCCAAGCTACTCAATAGCTTCAATGCCATACAGCACTCCTTCCGTGGCTTCCAACTGCTCTTAAACGCTAGTAAAACCATATGCATGCTTTTCAACCGTTCGCTGCCTGCACCCGCCCGCCCGACTAGCATCACCACCCTGGACGGTTCCGACCTAGAATATGTGGACATCTATAAATACCTAGGTGTCTGGCTAGACTGTAAACTCTCCTTCCAGACTCATATTAAACATCTCCAATCCACAATCAAATCAAGAATCGGCTTTCTATTCCAACAAAGCCTCCTTCACTCACGCCGCCAAACTCACCCTAGTAAAACTGACTATCCTACCGATCCTCGACTTCGGCGATGTCATCTACAAAATAGCTTCCAATACTCTACTCAGCAAACTAGATGCAGTTTATCATAGTGCCAACACCCACCCATAGCACGCCTCCAGCAGGTATATCTCACAGATCATCCCAAAAGCCAACACCTAATTTGGCCGCCTGTCCTTCCAGTTCTCTGCTGCCTGTGACTGGAACGAACTGCAAAAATCGCTGAAGTTGGAGACTTTTATTTCCCTCACCAACTTTAAACATCTGCTATCTGAGCAGCTAACCGATCGCTGCAGCTGTACATAGTCCATCTGTAAACAACCCACCCAATTTACCTACCTCATCCCCTTACTGTTTTTATTTATTTATTTTTCTGCTCTTTTGCACACCAGTATCTCTACTTGCTCATGATCATCTGATGATTTATCACTCCAGTGTTAAACTGCTAAATTGTAATTATTTGCTCCTATGGCCTATTTATTGCCTACCTCCTCATGCCTTTTGCACACAATGTATATAGACTCATTTATTTATTTTTTCCTACTGTGTTATTGACTTGTTTATTGTTTACTCCATGTGTAACTCTGTGTTGTTGTCTGTTCACACTGCTATGCTTTATCTTGGCCAGGTCGCAGTTGTAAATGAGAACTTGTTCTCAACTAGCCTACCTGGTTAAATAAAGGTAAAATAAAAAATACAAACGGCATAACACCGTGCCTGCCCGTCCACTTCTCTCCACGGTAAGCACAGGGAGTTGGCGCAGGTCTCCTACCTGGCTTAGCCACACTCCCCGTGTGCCCCCCCCCCAATACATTTTTGGGGCTGCCTCTCGTCCCAGCCGCGCTGCCGTGCTAGCTCCTCATAATGCCGCCTCTCGCTGCCTCCAGCTCTGCCTTGGGGCGGTGATATTCTCCCGGCTGTACCCTGGGTCCCTTGCCATCCAAGATCTCCTCCCAAGTCCATGAGTCCTGAACCCTCTGCTCCTGGGTACCACGCTGCTTGGTCCGGTTGTGGTGGGTMATTCTGTCACGATCGTTGTAGTGATGAGACCAAGGCGCAGCGTGATTAGAATACATACTTTTAATGAATGACGAATAAACACGAAGAACACGACAAACACTAAACAAATTAACAAAATGAACGTGACTGCTATAAACAAAGAGTGCATACATGCAACTTCACAAAGACAATAACCCACAAACCAAACTGGAAAATGGCAACCTAAATAGGATCCCCAATCAGAGACAACGATCAACAGCTGCCTCTGATTGGGAACCAATCTAGGCCACCATAGACCTACATATGTCTAGACTAGACACACAAAAAACCCTAGACAAGACAAAACACACATACCACCCTCGTCACACCCTGACCTAACCAAAATAATAAAGAAAACAAAGAATACTAAGGTCAGGGCGTGACGTATATAGGTCTAGCCTCTGAAGAAATAGACTCCAATTAAGCCCTTTTGTTGTTTGTAAAGTCAAATTAAAATGAAGATTATTGTTGAAATTAATTGCTCAACTGGTGTAGGTTTCTCCATCTGTTGGTGTGCAACACTTGCTTAACAAGTTATGCAAGCTATATTTTCAGTACCAGCCACTGTTCACCTCCTATTGATTGCGCTGCGGTTGCCACCAGATGTTTTTTTAAATGAACCTTTATTTAACTAGGCAAGTCAGATAAGAACAAATTCTTATTTACAATGAAGGCACACCCGGATGACGCTGGGCCAATTGTGCGCCTCCCAATCCCGATCGGATGTGATACAGCCTGAATTAGAACCAGGGACTGTAGTAAAACCTATTGCACCGAGATGCAGTGCCTTAGACCGCTGCGCCACTCAGGAGCCATGACCAATATATATATATTATTATTTATTTATTTTCAGAACATTAATCATGTGTAGGTAGATGTGGAAAGATTGATAGAAATGATTTGTTGCAAGTTGGGAAGGGGGGGGGTTCACCCTAGCACAAGCTGGGGATGGGGGGGGGGTTCACCCTAGCTCAAGCTGGGGAGGGGGGGGTTCACACCTAGCTCAAGCTGGGGAGGGGGGGTTCACACCTAGCTCGGCTATTAGACAATTCTTTAGTAAAGGTTGAATAGTCTATTGTTCAGCTAATAGCGCATCCTGCTAAGCTTGTGAAAAACTAAAAGTAATACTTTTTCCCCTTTCCACATGTTAAAGATTTCAATTGATAAAGTGTTTTTAGCCACACTAAAATCAAGTTTCTAGTCTATTGCATAGTTACAATGTGTAATCATTGATGTCCCAGGAGCAGGAGTGGTAAACACTGTTGAAGTGTATAATTGTAATACATACATGCAGACACAGCATCATTCAAATATTGGAGTTTGATACACCTGGTATTGGATATGACTGAAAAAAACTTGCTAAATAGCGATTTTCGTAAATTAACTTTATGCCAAAAAATATGCACAAATGTTTGTCTCTACATGAAGTAACATATTCCTCTCAATTTTACATGTTTTGCTTGACTCGTTATGACATTAGAACTACTTACATTTGCTTCCACCGTAATGTCTTGTCAGCCATCTTTGCTGAAGAAAGTCACCAGGGACAGGTGTCTCACGTCAAATTCGTCATTGGAACCACTCGATAGAATTGGTCATATAAAAACTTTGGGACCCAAATGCATAATGAGTGCTCCAACTCCCCCTTGTGGTGGTCTGGAGCAATGAAGACGTAACGCTGGGTACCTCTAAGTCCCGCGGTGTAAGCTCGCAACTTTTAATAGGAGGAACCACTGTATGCCACTTTTTTAGAAGTTTGGCACCCGTTTCTGTCCCGAAGAGGAGGCTGAAGTTTTGAAGTATCTGAAATCCATAATGAAACAAAGACACAAAAAAAGGGCCATCAGTCTTTCTTTTCTTTTTTCTTTATTATTTATTATTATTTATTACAAAAAACACAAGGAAGGGGTAACATTAAAGTATTAGAACATGAAGGACAAACAATACAGCATCAAGACACTATCAAACATGTATCAGGATAGGATAATCAGGATAATCTCTTGGTCATTGGTATGGTTCATCAGTGATATGGCCTCGACAGCTCTCCTCTTCTAGCTGGTCATTAAGATGTCTCATATCTCTTCCGTGCATTGGGCCTCCTGACGCTTTTGTTTTCAGAGTGTCTAGACACACAGCAAGTCTTGTCTTTCTCTAAATGGTCTTCAGACACCATGCCAGAAATCCAGAACCACTCTGACTGTCATAGAAATGCTCCTCAACAAAGACAATATAGTAAGGATCTCTTTCTAATCAGTTTCATAAGATTAGCAATATTTGATTTAGATCCTCTATTCGTGTCTCTTTTAGCTAGGACGTCCACCTTTGCCAGTTTTTGAAGTTAGTCTACGTCACCTTGATAATGTTCAATAATAACTTACATATCCTTTCCTGGAGAGCAGATCTTAAAGTGCAGGAAACAAGGTGGAAATCCCCAGGGCGTACTTCTCCTTGGTATGTCGCTGAGGGATTCTCCTAAAAAACAAAGGTTGTTTCCCATTTATACAGATTGAAATAAATGGAACAGAACAGATTGTAAAGGACAATGTAAAATGGACAGCTAATCCAAAAATGTCACATCATCATACCCCTTAGACTCAGTTATATGTCCTGTAAGGATGTTCACCATCTGCCTTCTTGAACTTGTCACAGATTGTCCCTGTGTACTCATACTCCTTCAGCACTGCTGCCCTTCCTGGTTTCGTCAGGACCCCTCCTGGTTTCATCAAGAGAATCTCTTTTATCAACTAAACAGATGGAAACAACCAGCACGGGTATTGTTGATTAGCAATGCCCGTGCTGGTTAGGGGAGGGTTTGGCCAGGGGGGCTTTACTTGGCTCATCGCGCTCTAGCGGCTCCAATTATTCTGGTGTCAACTTCTGTTTCGAGGCTGTGGAGGAAAGAGATAGAGCGACAATAGGCCAACACATGTCGACTGATTACTAATAAGTATTTCATCACTTTCAGTTCCTGTCTTCAGAATGTAGTGGTGGAAATATAACAACTGTGCCTATCATGTTACCTGCCTGACCAAAATTAGCTTCTTCAGTTACCTGTGGCAAATTTAGAACAGTATGCTGATGTTCTACGTCTGCCTTGGAGGCCAGGAAATCTTTGTACTGTTATTCACACTTCTGGTGGTGCCTTGTGTATCTCTGTTTTCTTTCCATGAAACGCACTGACAAAGACATTACTGGGTGCAATCAACCAACTAATCAAACTCAGAAAAACCTCCAACTTCACCTAATGTGCTTCCACAACGAGCTGTTGTAATAAGTGGCTGGCTAGCTACTGCGCTGTTAATGCTGCACGTAGTAGTTAGGATTCTACACAACCAACTGTCCTTAGCTGCTCCTTGCCTGAACATCAACTAGTCTAGTCAAATTAGAGATGATGACTCAGTCAAGTGTCAACTAAAATAATGCGGGCTAATAACATTAGCTTATTGGCTAAAATGGCCCCCAAAAGAATTTCAACAGATCCTTATCAAAATAACCTGGATTTTCCAATTAACACTGCTGGGAGCTGAACAACTTGAACTCGGTGACTGAACACAAGACTCTATTGTTAATTTACACTTTTGGTGTTTCTCCTGTAAAATTCAAAACCAGAACCAACCCTTTAACACTTTGAATCATTAGCACCAGAATTTTAACACTGACGATTTTACTATGTACTTTACCCCAGCCCAGTCCCAAAGAATAGCAGTCATAGGCTATTGCTTCTCATGTGAGACAGTGCAAGGCCACGCCTTTCAGAAGTCACAACAAGGGCCCCTGTTTCTCCAAGGCCCCAGAGTGACATGCTTATTATTAGGAGAGACAAATGGAACAGATTTCCTTGATGCTGGTGTCACACATGTTTTCTCTCGCAGTGTCAGATGCAATAAGGCTTGAAGCTCCACTAACAAACTGTGACTCGGGGAGCGGCGATGATGTGTAAAATCAATACTGCAGCACCATTGTGTGACCAACCGCCATCGGAATCAATCCGTGAAACATCCAGCAGCCGATCTCATGGAGTCTTTAAGATGGATGCTGTGTGCTGGTTGTCTGTCTTGTAAGAAGACTGAGAGGATATCTAACTGCTTTGTTTTAGTGGGTTATGAAGACGGCGCGCTAGTACAAAACCAAGTACATCTACACTGGTGCAATAAAACCTATTCCAGTCCTATGTCACTGGCCCTATACCAACCATATCCAACTGTATCCACGATAACTCAATTTTCGTTGTGGGGCTACAGACAAGTCTAATCTTTATTCAAATAGAGCTGGGATTTTCATGGCATCCTGCTGAAGTGTCGGTGGACAAGCGTTCAGCCATTTCACAGCCCGTTTTAATTGGAAGAACTCGTAGTTTGTGTCTCAAACGGCACCCTATCACCCATATAGTGCACTAATTTTGACTAGAGCGATATGAGTCCTGGTCAATAGCAGTACACAATATAGAGCAGGGGCGCAACTTTGGTTTTAGAAGTCGGGGGACATAATATTTTTTTTTTAATATACATATATATATAGTACCAGTCAAAAGTTTGGACACAACTACTCATTCAAGGGTTTTTCTTTATTTGTACTATTTTCTACATTATAGAATAATAGTGAACACTATGAAATAAAGCATATGGAATCATGTAGTAACCAAAAAAGTGTTAAACAAATCTAAATACATTACCGTTCAAAGGTTTGGGGTCACATAGAAAAGTCCATGTTTTTCAAAGAAAAACACATTTTTTGTCCATTACAATAACATCAAATTGATCAGCAATACAGTGCAGACATTGTTAATGTTGTAAATGACTATTGTAGCTGGAAATGGCAGATTTTTTATGGAATATCTAAATAGCCGTACAGAGGCCCATTATCAGCACCCACCCAAATACAGTGCAGACATTGTTAACGTTGTGTTAGCTAATCCAAGTTCATCATTTTAAAAGGCTAATTGATCATTAGAAAACACTTTTGCAATTATGTTAGCACAACTGAAAAACTGTTGTGCTGATTAAGGAAGCAATAAAACTGGCCTTCTTTAGACTAGTTGAGTATCTGGAGCATCAGCATTTGTGGGTTCGATTACAGGCCCGACCCTGACCAGTCTAGTCAATAACTCAAGTCTCTCCCCAACACAACTTCCTTCCCATCTTTTTTTTATGTCTCAAGGGAAAGGTTTGGAAAACAAAAGTTAAATGAAAACACACATACACATTAACACAGAAAGGGTACACCCTCCCTATTATTCATATCATAGGCCTAATAGTACTGTAGAGCTCTGTTCGGGAAACTAGGCGTATGTCGCGGGTCACTACTTCACAGGAGCGCCGTTAGAACGGCGATTTTTTTAAATCAAAATGCGATTTTTGGCAGAAATGCCTTCTCGAACATATGAACTTTCATGTGCCTTAATAACAAATGTGTATTCCATCTGTAAATACAAATAAAATGGTTAAATTACGAGCTTAGTTGGTTTAGCCAAAGAAAAAGTCAGCTACCTTCCCGCTAGCCATGATTGGCTGAGATAATGAGTGGGCTGGACATACTGAGAGATGAGTTTGGATTGGTCTGCCATATAGCACGCTTCTGTTTATTTGAGCTGGTCAGTATGTCTAGGTAATCCTGTCTAACGCATTTTTTTTTTTTATGTATCGTATTAAAACTGTACAAGTCTTGCTCTCCACTTTCTGGAGGACAGAGTTTTGATTTCAGTGGAATTCGAGTGTGATCGCTAAGGAGAGGTCTTCGGATTAAGTCTTCATACTAAGGGCAACCATGTCATCCGACAGGAGACGCGTCCAACCATGAACGATGTTTACCGGTAAGATAGTCTAGCTAGCTACATTTTCAGATATTACACGTGTCTAATTTTGACAGAAAGAGCCATTTGCTTGGCTAGCTATAGCCTAATGTTAGCTAGCTAACATTGAACCTGGTTGGTTAGCTACTGTCGGGGAAATATTCGCTCAAATATATTTCTCAGATACCGGAAATTGTGAATTCAAAGAGTCTTTATTACAAAGTAACAAGTCGAGCTGGCCCATTGACCAACTGCCGGACTCAGTCTCAGTCCACTCTTTTTATAAAGTTTCATGCTTATACAAGTTTCATAGTCCCTCCATTTTATGCTAATAACCATATCCCCTCGGCTTTACTCCACCATTGTTTCCAAATCTAATTTCTTTCCTCTAGGTGGGGTTTCCCCTCCCATCTAGTTCCTTGGAAATCAATTATATTGGTGGTGCGCCTATACATTATTTCCAGAAAATAATAAGTACAGATTACTATAGGCAATTATACGATTGCTACATGCCACTATTGGACTATAATATTACTACGGGCCATTATAGGATGAAGTACAGATAACTATAATATATTATAGAATTATACCAATAAGTACACTCAATCCCAGGATTACACAGAAGGCCTTTGCTTACTCCCTTTAGTGCTATTTAGCCTTTTAACAAGAAACACATTCTCTTAACAGAAAACACCCACACTACCTGCAGATTCATGCAGGGTAGTAACGTCATGAGTTGTGATTATGGTTCATTGTTTACCTAGCTAGCTACCGTTACGTGTATGATCTTATTATTCGTATCTCAGAGCTATTTGATTGGCTAGCTATAGCCTAATGTTAGCTAGCTAACATTGGACCTGGTTGGTTAGATACCTGCAGATTCATGGACGGTAGTAACATGAGTTGTGATTATGGTTAATTGTTTACCTAACTAGCTAGCTAACGTTAGTTGGCTGGCTCGCTAGCTAATGTTACGTGTATGATCTTATTATTCATATCTCAGAGCCATTTGCTTAGCTAGCTATAGCCTAATGAGGTAGACTATACCTAATGAGGTAGGCTATAGCATCAACCACCTGCTTAGCTAGCTATAGCCTAGCTAGATAACATTGAATTTCCCTAGCTCCTCCTTTCAACCGGATTTCATTAATCGGTGTACAGTCAGTTTGAAGCGACAACACCACAATTGAAGATGGAGAGAAGGAACTTCCTTATCCGCTGCAAACAGACCCTAAATGACTGCACTTGGCTTCTGCTCTCCAATAATCCTGGACTTGATGCCCTTCAGTCCACGTTAACAAGGTTGATTCTTTTTAAATACTATTATTACTTAATCATGAAGTTGATCAGCTAGCTAACACAGAGGACAGATCTGTTTATTGCTATGCAGCTATGTTGGAGGATCAGACACTGAGACAGCACTGCAAGTAATTTAGGCCTATATATTGCTAATATTGTAAATCTGATTAGGCCAAGGGATTATTTTACATATGTAGCTAGTATATATACAGTGGGGAGAACAAGTATTTGATACACTGCCGATTTTGCAGGTTTTCCTACTTACAAAGCATGTAGAGGTCTGTAATTTTTATCATAGGTACACTTCAACTGTGAGAGACGGAATCTAAAACAAAAATCCAGAAAATCACATTGTATGATTTTTAAGTAATTAATTTCCATTTTATTGCATGACATAAGTATTTGATCATCTACCAACCAGTAAGAATTCCGGCTCTCACAGACCTGTTAGTTTTTCTTTAAGAAGCCCTCCTGTTCTCCACTCATTACCTGTATTAACTGCACTTGTTTGAACTCGTTACCTGTTTAAAAGACACCTGTCCACACACTCAATCAAYCAGACTCCAACCTCTCCACAATGGCCAAGACCAGAGAGCTGTGTAAGGACATCAGGGTTAAATTGTAGACCTCTACAAGGCTGGGATGGGCTACAGGACAATAGGCAAGCAGCTTGGTGAGAAGGCAACAACTGTTGGTGCAATTATTAGAAAATGGAAGAAGGTCAAGATGACGGTCAATCACCCTCGGTCTGGGGCTCCATGCAAGATCTCACCTCGTGGGGCATCAATGATCATGAGGAAGGTGAGGGATCAGCTCAGAACTACACGGCAGGACCTGGTCAATGACCTGAAGAGAGCTGGGACCACAGTCTCAAAGAAAACCATTAGTAACACACTACGCCGTCATGGATTAAAATCCTGCAGCGCACACAAGGTCCCCCTGCTCAAGCCAGCGCAAGTCCAGGCCCGTCTGAAGTTTGCCAATGACCATCTGGATGATCCAGAGGAGGAATGGGAGAAGGTCATGTGGTCTGATGAGACAAAAATAGAGCTTTTTGGTCTAAACTCCACTCGCCGTGTTTGGAGGAAGAAGAAGGATGAGTACAACCCCAAGAACACCATCCCAGCCGTGAAGCATGGAGGTGGAAACATCATTCTTTGGGGATGCTTTTATGCAAAGGGGACAGGACGACTGCACCGTATTGAGGGGAGGATGGATGGGGCCATGTATCGCGAGATCTTGGCCAACAACCTCCTTCCCTCAGTAATAGCATTGAAGATGGGTCGTGGCTGGGTCTTCCAGCATGACAACAACCCGAAACACACAGCCAGGGCAACTAAGGAGTGGCTCCGTAAGAAGCATCTCAAGGTCCTGGAGTGGCCTAGCCAGTCTCCAGACCTGAACTCAATAGAAAATCTTTGGAGGGAGCTGAAAGTCCATATTGCCCAGCGACAGCCCCGAAACCTGAAGGATCTGTAGAACGTCTGTATGGAGGTGTGGGCCTTAAAACCCTGCTGCCGTGTGTGCAAACCTGGTCAAGAACTACAGGAAACGTATGATCTCTGTAATTGCAAACAAAGGTTTCTGTACCAAATATTAAGTTCTGCTTTTCTGATGTATCAAATACTTATGTCATGCAATAATATGCAAATTAATTACTTAAAAATCATACAATGTGTTTTTCTGGATTTTTGTTTTAGATTCCGTCTCTCACAGTTGAAGTGTACCTATGATAAAAATTACAGACCTCTACATGCTTTGTAAGTAGGAAAACCTGCAAAATCAGCAGTGTATCAAATACTTGTTCTCCCCACTGTATATATATATATGTAGCTAGTATATATATATATATATATATATATATACAGTTGAAGTTGGAAGTTTACATACACTTAGGTTGGAGTCATTACAACTCATTTTTCAACCTATCAAAAATTTCTTGTTAACAAACTATAGTTTTGGCAAGTTGGTTAGGACATCCACTTTGTGCATGTCACAAGTAATTTTTTCAACAATTGTTTACAGACAGATTATTTCACTTATAATTCACTGTATCACAATTCCAGTGAGTCAGAAGATTACACACACTAAGTTGACTGTGCCTTTAAACACCTTTAGAAGTTTCTGATAGGATAATTGATATCATTTGATTCAATTGGATGTACCTGTGGATGTATTTCAAGGCCTACCTTCTAACAAGGCCTACCTTCTAAGATGCAAAGTGCATCTTTGCTTGACATCAGCCAAGACCTCAGAAAAAAAATTGTAGACCTCCACAAGTCTGGTTCATCCTTGGGAGCAATTTACAAACGCCACATTCATCTGTACAAACATTAGTACGCAAGTATAAACACCATGGGACCATGCAGCCGTCATACTGCTCAGGAAGGAGACGCATTCTGTCTCCTAGAGATAAACGTACTTTGGTGTGAAAAGTGCAAATCAATCCCAGAACAACAGCAAAGAACCTTGTGAAGATGCTGGAGGAAACTGGTACAAAAGTGTCTGTATCCACAGTAAAACAAGTCCTATATCAACATAACCTGAAAGGCTGCTCAGCAAGGAAGTGTCACGGTTCATGAATCCACTGCCTCACTCTCTCTTTTCTCTCTCTCTTTCTCTCTCTCTCTCTCTCTCTCTCTCTCTCTCTCTCTCTCTCTCTCTCTCTCTCTCTCCCGTGTTTGTGGGCGTGGTTCCCAATCTTGTCTCGCAGCTGGAATTACATTATCTTCCCCTTTATATTCTGTAACCTTGTTTCTTGTTGTCAGATCGTTGTTTCTTCCCTGAGTTGTTCGTGTGTCAGGCTCATTCTCTCGCCGCCCTTGTGTTGATTTTCGCTGTGCTCCTTCCTACCAGCGGACACACTCCCTTGATTTCTCAGCACGCTCTCATCCAGAGGATGCGCCCTAGGGCCCTGGTTGGATTTCCCTGAGTATATCTTCTGTCCTCGTTGCTTGCTTAAAACTGTTCATTAAAACCATCTTGCTTGCATTCTTTGCATCCGCCCTGTATTTGACAGAAACGATCTGAACCACATCAATATGGATGCAGCGAGTTCAACGGAGTCTGAACGAATTCAATTCCCGCAGTATCACGAGAATGGATTCAAACAAGAGGAGAAACATCTCCAGCTACAGGTCGGGCAGTACAAGCCATTGCGACGCAGGTATCCCAGCGACCCAACAATTACAACCATTACATTACATTTACATTTAATCATTTAGCAGACGACTCTTATCCAGAGCGTGACTTACAAATGTGCACTTCACCTTATGATATCCGTGGAACAACCACTTTACCCAATATAGTGCATCTAACTCTTTTTAAGGGGGGGGGGGTTAGAAGGATTACCTTTATCCTCTACTCCTAGGTTTCCTTAAAGAGGTAGGGTCTATATGGTCCCGCGAAGGTGGTGATTGAACCTCTCGCTTGCCCTCTGGCGTCGTAAGGGAGTTTGTTCCACCATTGGGGTGCCCAGACCAGCAACAGTTTTGACGGGCCTCCTTTGAGCGGAACTGTACTTCCTCAGGAGGTTGGGAGGCGAGCAGGGCCCAGAGGGGGGATGAACGCCAGTGCCCGTTTGTGTGGTTGTAGGGCCTGAATCAGAGCCTGAAGGTACGGAGGTTGCCGTTCCCCTCACAGCTCCGTAGGGCAGCACCATGGTCTTGTAGCGGATGCGAGCTTCAACTGAACACAGTGCGAGAGAGCGAGGAGCGGGTGACGTGAGAGAACTTGGGAAAGTTGCAACACCAGACGGGCTGCGGCGTTCTGGATGAGTTGTAGGGTTAATGGCAGCAGGCAGGAGCCCAGCCAACAGCGAGGTTGCAGTAATCCAGACGGTGAGATGACAAGTGCCTGGCATTAGGGACCTGCGCCGCTTCCTGCGTGAGGCAGGCGTCGTACTCTCGATGTTGTAGAGCATGAAACCTACAGGAACGGGAGTCACCGCCTTGATTGTTAGTTGAGAACGACAGGGTTTGTCCAGGATTCACGCCAAAGGTTCTAGCACTCTGGGAGGAGGACACAATTGGAGTTTGTTCAACCGTGATAGGCGAGATCTATGGAACGAGGCCATGTCCTTTCCCCAGGAGGCAAGAATGCAGGCTCCGTCTTGCCGAGGTTAACCGCTTGAGTGGTGATCCGTCATCCAACTGATATGTTGCCAGACATGCAGAGATGTCGATTCACCAACCTGGTTAGTTCAGAGGGGGGAAAGGAGAAGATTAATTGTGTGTCGGTCGCTCATTAGCCAATGATAGGAGGACCATGTGCGAGGGATTATGACAGAGCCAAGTGACTGGTGTATAGCGCAGAATTAGAGAGGGAGGGGGGGGCCTAGAACAGAGCCCTGGGGGACACCAGTGGTGAGAGCAGTGGTGCGGAGACAGGATCTCGCCCACGCCACCTGGTAGAGCACCTGTCAGGTAGGACGGCAATCCAAGCGTGGGCCGCCGCCGGAAGATGCCCAGCTCGGAGAGGTGGAGAGGAGGATCTGATGGTTCACACAGTATCAAAGCAGCCGATAAGTCTAGAAGGATAGGAGCAGAGTAGAGAGTAGTTAGCTTTAGCAGTGCGGAGCGGGCCTCCGTGACACAGGAGAAGAGTAGTCTCGTTGTAAGTGACTAAAGTCTTAGAAAACCTGCACTGATTTGGATCAAGAAGGTCATTCTGAGAGAAGATAAGCAGGCAGAGCTGGCCAAAGAAAATGACGGCCAGTTTCAAAGTTTTTGGATGTAGAAAAGAAAGAAGGGGATCACGTGTACTGTAGTTGTTGGACATCGGAGGATCGAGTGTAGTTTATTTTTCAGAAGGGGTGCAACTCTCGGCTCTCGTGAAAGACGAGGGGACTGCCAGCGGTCAAGGATGAGTTGATTACGAAGGTGATTAAGGGGAGAAGGTCTCCGGAAATGGTCTGGAGAAGGAGGAGGAGGGATTAGGTCAAGCGGGCAGGTTGTTTGGCGGCCGGCCGTCACATAGACGCGAGATTCTCATCTGGAGAGAGAGGGGAAAGAAAGAGGTCAAAGCACAGCGGTAATCTAGGCAGTGTGAGCAGAACCAGCCTCTCCTCCAGTCAATGAAAATCTCGCGTTCTTGGTGACGGAACGTTTGTCGTTGACCCTTAGCGGCGTTGTTGGTCGTGTCCGTCCCGGCCAACAACCTGCCGAAGCCCGGTAGCGCGGTGTCGTTTGACTTAGCAAACCCAGCTGGATCGTTGACCCGTAATCCCTACCCTCTTCTGTGCGCTCCGTCGGACCTTACTATTTTTCTCAGAGACCTTCTCCCTTACACTCACCTCTGCTCATCAACTCCTCGCTGACGAATTGACCGCGTCTAGGCTTTCACTAGCCCACTTCCGTCTTCAAGGAGATGAGCGAGAGGTGTGCACCGCACTTTCTGAAAAACCTTACGAACTGCGGAGTCCCTCGCAGATGTCAACAACTACAGACCAGGTATCGCCGTGTCTTTTCTTTTCTCTCCAAACGTGCGCGGTTGAAACGTGTGCCAGTGCGCAGTATTGGCTCAGCCTCTAGCCTGAG